>NW_027274305.1:0-113102 GCF_030028105.1 Mobula birostris | reverse complement strand
TAAAGATGGAAGGAAGTAGGGTTCTGTAAATATACAGGACAGTGGGGTTTGGGTAAAGAGAGAGGGGAGTGGGCTTTGGTAACGATAGAGGGGAGTGAGGTTTGGTAAAGATAAAGGGGAGTGGGTTTGGGTAAAGATAGACGGGAGTGGGGTTTGGGTAAAGATAGAGGGAAGTGGGGTTTGGGTAAAGAAAGACAGGAAACAACAGGAATTCTGCTGATGCTGGAAATTCAAGCAACACACATCAAAGTTGCTGGTGAACGCAGCAGTCCAGGCAGCATCTGTAGGAAGAGGTGCAGTCGACGTTTCAGGCCGAGATCCTTCGTCAGGACTAACTGAAGGAAGAGTGAGTAAGGGATTTGAAAGTTGGAGGGGGAGGAGTGATCCAAAATGATAGGAGAAGACAGGAGGGGGAGGGATGGAGCCAAGAGCTGGACAGGTGATTGGCAAAAGGGGATACGAGAGGATCATGGGACAGGAGGTCCGGGAAGAAAGACAAGGAGGTGGGGGGGAACCCAGAGGATGGGCAAGAGGTATATTCAGAGGGACAGAGGGAGAAAAAGGAGAGTGAGAGAAAGAATGTGTGCATAAAAATAAGTAACAGATGGGGTACGAGGGGGAGGTGGGGCCTAGCGGAAGATAGAGGAGTGTGGGGTTTGGGTAAAGACAGAGGACAGTGGGGTTTGGTAAAGATAGAGGGGTGGGGTTTGGGTGAGGATAGAGGGGAGTGGGTTTTGGAAAAGACAGAGGGGAGTGGGGTTTGGTAAAAATTGAACAGAGTGGCGTTTGGGTAAAGACAGAGGGGAGTGGGGTTAGGTTAAGATATAGGGGAGTGTGGTTTGGTAAAGATAGATGGGAGGGGTTTGGGTAAAGACAGAGGGGAGTGGGTTTTTGTAAATATAGAGGGGTGTGGCGTTTCTTACAGACAAAGGGGAGTGGGGTTTGGTAAAGATATTGGCGAGTGGGATTTGGTAAATATAGAGGGGAGTGAAGTTTGGGTAAAGATAGAGGCCAGTGGTGTTTGGTAAAAAGATAGTGGGGTGTGGAGTTTGGGTGAAGATAGAGGGGACTGGGGTTTGGGTGAATATAGAGGGGAGTGGGGTTTGTTAAAGATAGAGGAGAGTGGGGTTTAGGTAAAGATAGAGGGGAGTGGGGTTTGGGTAAAGATAGAGGGGAGGGGGTTTCCTTAAAGATAGAGGGGAGTTAGGTTTTTTAAAGACAGTGGGGTGTGGGGTTTGCTAAAGATAGAGCGAAGTTGGGTTTCGGTGAAGATAGAGGGGAGTGGGGTTTGCGTAAAGATAGAGGTGAGTTTGGTTTGGTAAAGATAGAGGGGAGTGGGGTTTGGCTAAAGTTATCAGGGAGTGGAGTTTGGTAAGGATAGAGGGGAGTGGGTTTTGGTAAAGATAGAGGGGAGTGAGGTTTGGTAAAGATAGAGGGGCGTGGGTTTGGGTAAAGATAGAGGTTAGTGGGGTCTGGTAAGGATAGAGATGAGTGGAGTTTGGTAAAGATAGAGAGGGTGTGTTTGGATAAAAGCAGAGGGGAGTGGGGTTTGGTAAAGATAGAGGGGAGTGGGGTTTGGGTGAGGAAAGAGGGGAGTGGGGTTTGGTAAAGGCAGAGGGGAGTGGGGTTTGGTAAAGATATAGGTGAGTGGTGTTTTGTTAAAGACAGAGGGGAGTGGGGTTTAATAAAGATAGAGGGGAGTGGGGTTTCGTAAAGATAGAGGAGAGTAGGGTTTGGCTAAAGATATCGGGGAGTGGAGTTTGGTAAGGATAGAGGGGGTTGGGGTTTGGTAAAGATAGAGGGTGTGGGGTTTGCGTAAAGATAGACGGGAGTGGGGTTTGGTAAAGACGGTTGGGAGTGGGATTTGCTAAAGATAGAGGGGAGTGGGGTTTGGTAAAGATAGAGGGGAGTGTGGCTTGGCTGAAGATAGAAGGGAGTGGAGATTGGGTGAAGATAGAGGGTATTGTGGTTTGGGTGAAGATCGAGGACAGTGGGGTTTGGTAAAGATAGAGGGGAGAGGGTTTTGGCTTAAGATAGAGGTGAGTGGCGTTTGGTAAAGACAGAGAGGGTTGGGGTTTGGTAAAGATAGAGGGGAGTGCTCTTTGGGTGAAGATAGAGGGGAGTGGGGTTTGGGTAAAGATCGAGGGGAGTGGGTTTTGGTAAAGATAGAGGGGAGGGGGTTTGGTAAAGATAGAGGGGAGTGCCGTTTGGGTAAAGATAGATGGGTGTGGGGTTTGGCTGAAGATAGAAGGGACTGGACATTGGGTGAAGATAAAGGGTATTGTGGTTTGGGTGAAGGTAGAGGACAGTGGGGTTTGGTAAAGATAGACAGGAGTTGTGTTTGGTAAAGATGCAGGGGAGTGGGGTTTGGGTGAAGATAGAGGGGAGTGGGTTTTGGTAAGGATAAATGTGAGTGGGGTATGTGTGAATATAGAGGGGAGTGGGGTTTGGGTGAAGATAGAGGTGTGTGGGGTTTGGTAAAGATGGAAGGGAGTGGGGTTTGGTAAAGATGGAAGGGAGTAGGGTTCTGTAAATATACAGGGCAGTGGGGTTTGGGTAAAGAGAGAGGGGAGTGGGCTTTGGTAACGATAGAGGGGAGTGAGGTTTGGTAAAGATAGAGGGGAGTGGGTTTGGGTAAAGATAGACAGGAGTGGGGTTTGGGTAAAGATAGAGGGGAGTGGGTTTGGGTAAAGATAGAGGTTAGTGGGGTTTGGTAAAGATAGAGGTGAGTGGAGTTTGGTAAAGATAGGGTGTGTTTGGATAAAAGCAGAGGGGAGTGGGGTTTGGTAAAGATAGAGGGGAGTGGGGTTTGGGTGAGGAAAGAGGGGAGTGGGGTTTGGTAAAGGCAGAGGGGAGTGGGGTTTGGTAAAGATATAAGTGAGTGGTGTTTTGTTAAAGACAGGGGAGTGGGGTTTAATAAAGTTAGAGGGGAGTGGGGTTTCGTAAAGATAGAGGGGAGTGCCGTTTGGGTAAAGATAGATGGGTGTGGGGTTTGGCTGAAGATAGAAGGGACTGGAGATTGGGTGAAGATAAAGGGTATTGTGGTTTGGGTGAAGGTAGAGGACAGTGGGGTTTGGTAAAGATAGACAGGAGTAGGGTTTGGTAAAGATGCAGGGGAGTGGGGTTTGGGTGAAGATAGAGGGGAGTGGGTTTTGGTAAGGATAAATGTGAGTGGGGTATGTGTGAATATAGAGGGGAGTGGGGTTTGGGTGAAGATAGAGGTGTGTGGGGTTTGGTAATGATGGAAGGGAGTGGGGTTTGGTAAAGATGGAAGGGAGTAGGGTTCTGTAAATATACAGGGCAGTGGGGTTTGGGTAAAGAGAGAGGGGAGTGGGCTTTGGTAACGATAGAGGGGAGTGAGGTTTGGTAAAGATAAAGGGGAGTGGGTTTGGGTAAAGATAGACGGGAGTGGGGTTTGGGTAAAGATAGAGGGAAGTGGGGTTTGGGTGAAGATAGACAGGAAACAACAGGAATTCTGCTGATGCTGGAAATTCAAGCAACACACATCAAAGTTGCTGGTGAACGCAGCAGTCCAGGCAGCATCTGTAGGAAGAGGTGCAGTCGACGTTTCAGGCCGAGATCCTTCGTCAGGACTAACTGAAGGAAGAGTGAGTAAGGGATTTGAAAGTTGGAGGGGGGAGGGGTGATCCAAAATGATAGGAGAAGACAGGAGGGGGAGGGATGGAGCCAAGAGCTGGACAGGTGATTGGCAAAAGGGGATACGAGAGGATCATGGGACAGGAGGTCCGGGAAGAAAGACAAGGAGGTGGGGGGGAACCCAGAGGATGGGCAAGAGGTATATTCAGAGGGACAGAGGGAGAAAAAGGAGAGTGAGAGAAAGAATGTGTGCATAAAAATAAGTAACAGATGGGGTACGAGGGGGAGGTGGGGCCTAGCGGAAGATAGAGGAGTGTGGGGTTTGGGTAAAGACAGAGGACAGTGGGGTTTGGTAAAGATAGAGGGGTGGGGTTTCGGTGAGGATAGAGGGGAGTGGGTTTTGGAAAAGACAGAGGGGAGTGGGGTTTGGTAAAAATTGAACAGAGTGGCGTTTGGGTAAAGACAGAGGGGAGTGGGGTTAGGTTAAGATATAGGGGAGTGTGGTTTGGTAAAGATAGATGGGAGGGGTTTGGGTAAAGACAGAGGGGAGTGGGGTTTTGTAAATATAGAGGGGTGTGGCGTTTGTTACAGACAAAGGGGAGTGGGGTTTGGTAAAGATATAGGCGAGTGGGATTTGGTAAATATGGAGGGGAGTGAAGTTTGGGTAAAGATAGAGGCCAGTGGTGTTTGGTAAAAAGATAGTGGGGTGTAGAGTTTGGGTGAAGATAGAGGGGAGTGGGGTTTGGGTGAATATAGAGGGGAGTGGGGTTTGGTAAAGATAGAGGCCAGTGGTGTTTGGTAAAAAGATAGTGGGGTGTGGAGTTTGGGTGAAGATAGAGGGGAGTGGGGTTTGGCGTGAATATAGAGGGAGTGGGGTTTGGTAAAGATAGAGGAGAGTGGGGTTTAGGTAAAGATAGAGGGGAGTGGGGTTTGGGTAAAGATAGAGGGGAGGGGGTTTCCTTAAAGATAGAGGGGAGTTAGGTTTTTTAAAGACAGTGGGGTGTGGGGTTTGCTAAAGATAGAGCGGAGTTGGGTTTGGGTGAAGATAGAGGGGAGTGGGGTTTGCGTAAAGATAGAGGTGAGTTTGGTTTGGTAAAGATAGAGGGGAGTGGGGTTTGGCTAAAGATATCAGGGAGTGGAGTTTGGTAAGGATAGAGGGGAGTGGGTTTTGGTAAAGATAGAGGGGAGGGGGTTTGGTAAAGATAGAGGGGAGTGCCGTTTGGGTAAATATAGATGGGTGTGGGGTTTGGCTGAAGATAGAAGGGACTGGAGATTGGGTGAAGATAAAGGGTATTGTGGTTTGGGTGAAGGTAGAGGACAGTGGGGTTTGGTAAAGATAGACAGGAGTTGTGTTTGGTAAAGATGCAGGGGAGTGGGGTTTGGGTGAAGATAGAGGGGAGTGGGTTTTGGTAAGGATAAATGTGAGTGGGGTATGTGTGAATATAGAGGGGAGTGGGGTATGGGTGAAGATAGAGGTGTGTGGGGTTTGGTAATGATGGAAGGGAGTGGGGTTTGGTAAAGATGGAAGGGAGTAGGGTTTTGTAAATATACAGGGCAGTGGGGTTTGGGTAAAGAGAGAGGGGAGTGGGTTTTGGTAACGATAGAGGGGAGTGAGGTTTGGTAAAGATAAAGGGGAGTGGGTTTGGGTAAAGATAGACGGGAGTGGGGTTTGGGTAAAGATAGAGGGAAGTGGGGTTTGGGTGAAGATAGACAGGAAACAACAGGAATTCTGCTGATGCTGGAAATTCAAGCAACACACATCAAAGTTGCTGGTGAACGCAGCAGGCCAGGCAGCATCTGTAGGAAGAGGTGCAGTCGACGTTTCAGGCCGAGATCCTTCGTCAGGACTAACTGAAGGAAGAGTGAGTAAGGGATTTGAAAGTTGGAGGGGGAGGGGTGATCCAAAATGATAGGAGAAGACAGGAGGGGGAGGGATGGAGCCAGGAGCTGGACAGGTGATTGGCAAAAGGGATACGAGAGGATCATGGGACAGGAGGTCCGGGAAGAAAGACAAGGAGGTGGGGGGGAACCCAGAGGATGGGCAAGAGGTATATTCAGAGGGACAGAGGGAGAAAAAGGAGAGTGAGAGAAAGAATGTGTGCATAAAAATAAGTAACAGATGGGGTACGAGGGGGAGGTGGGGCCTAGCGGAAGATAGAGGAGTGTGGGGTTTGGGTAAAGACAGAGGACAGTGGGGTTTGGTAAAGATAGAGGGGTGGGGTTTGGGTGAGGATAGAGGGGAGTGGGTTTTGGAAAAGACAGAGGGGAGTGGGGTTTGGTAAAAATTGAACAGAGTGGCGTTTGGGTAAAGACAGAGGGGAGTGGGGTTAGGTTAAGATATAGGGGAGTGTGGTTTGGTAAAGATAGATGGGAGGGGTTTGGGTAAAGACAGAGGGGAGTGGGGTTTTGTAAATATAGAGGGGTGTGGCGTTTGTTACAGACAAAGGGGAGTGGGGTTTGGTAAAGATATAGGCGAGTGGGATTTGGTAAATATAGAGGGGAGTGAAGTTTGGGTAAAGATAGAGGCCAGTGGTGTTTGGTAAAAAGATAGTGGGGTGTGGAGTTTGGGTGAAGATAGAGGGGAGTGGGGTTTGGGTGAATATAGAGGGGAGTGGGGTTTGGTAAAGATAGAGGCCAGTGGTGTTTGGTAAAAAGATAGTGGGGTGTGGAGTTTGGGTGAAGATAGAGGGGAGTGGGGTTTGGGTGAATATAGAGGGGAGTGGGGTTTGGTAAAGATAGAGGAGAGTGGGGTTTAGGTAAAGATAGAGGGGAGTGGGGTTTGGGTAAAGATGGAGGGGAGGGGGTTTCCTTAAAGATAGAGGGGAGTTAGGTTTTTTAAAGACAGTGGGGTGTGGGGTTTGCTAAAGATAGAGCGGAGTTGGGTTTGGGTGAAGATAGAGCGGAGTGGGGTTTGCGTAAAGATAGAGGTGAGTTTGGTTTGGTAAAGATAGAGGGGAGTGGGGTTTGGCTAAAGATATCAGGGAGTGGAGTTTGGTAAGGATAGACGGGAGTGGGTTTTGGTAAAGATAGAGGGGAGGGGGTTTGGTAAAGATAGAGGGGAGTGCCGTTTGGGTAAAGATAGATGGGTGTGGGGTTTGGCTGAAGATAGAAGGGACTGGAGATTCGGTGAAGATAAAGGGTATTGTGGTTTGGGTGAAGATAGAGGACAGTGGGGTTTGGTAAAGATAGACGGGAGTAGGGTTTGGTAAACATGCAGGGGAGTGGGGTTTGGGTGAAGATAGAGGGGAGTGTGGTTTGGTAAAGATAGATGGGAGGGGTTTGGGTAAAGACAGAGGGGAGTGGGTTTTTGTAAATATAGAGGGGTGTGGCGTTTCTTACAGACAAAGGGGAGTGGGGTTTGGTAAAGATATTGGCGAGTGGGATTTGGTAAATATAGAGGGGAGTGAAGTTTGGGTAAAGATAGAGGCCAGTGGTGTTTGGTAAAAAGATAGTGGGGTGTGGAGTTTGGGTGAAGATAGAGGGGACTGGGGTTTGGGTGAATATAGAGGGGAGTGGGGTTTGGTAAAGATAGAGGCCAGTGGTGTTTGGTAAAAAGATAGTGGGGTGTGGAGTTTGGGTGAAGATAGAGGGGAGTGGGGTTTGGGTGAATATAGAGGGGAGTGGGGTTTGGTAAAGATAGAGGAGAGTGGGGTTTAGGTAAAGATAGAGGGGAGTGGGGTTTGGGTAAAGATAGAGGGGAGGGGGTTTCCTTAAAGATAGAGGGGAGTTAGGTTTTTTAAAGACAGTGGGGTGTGGGGTTTGCTAAAGATAGAGCGGAGTTAGGTTTGGGTGAAGATAGAGGGGAGTGGGGTTTGCGTAAAGATAGAGGTGAGTTTGGTTTGGTAAAGATAGAGGGGAGTGGGGTTTGGCTAAAGATATCAGGGAGTGGAGTTTGGTAAGGATAGAGGGGAGTGGGTTTTGGTAAAGATAGAGGGGAGGGGGTTTGGTAAAGATAGAGGGGAGTGCCGTTTGGGTAAAGATAGATGGGTGTGGGGTTTGGCTGAAGATAGAAGGGACTGGAGATTGGGTGAAGATAAAGGGTATTGTGGTTTGGGTGAAGGTAGAGGACAGTGGGGTTTGGTAAAGATAGACAGGAGTTGGGTTTGGTAAAGATGCAGGAGAGTGGGGTTTGGGTGAAGATAGAGGGGAGTGGGTTTTGGTAAGGATAAATGTGAGTGGGGTATGTGTGAGTATAGAGGGGAGTGGGGTTTGGGTGAAGATGGAGGTGTGTGGGGTTTGGTAAAGATGGAAGGGAGTGGGGTTTGGTAAAGATGGAAGGGAGTAGGGTTCTGTAAATATACAGGGCAGTGGGGTTTGGGTAAAGAGAGAGGGGAGTGGGTTTTGGTAACGATAGAGGGGAGTGAGGTTTGGTAAAGATAAAGGGGAGTGGGTTTGGGTAAAGATAGACGGGAGTGGGGTTTGGGTAAAGATAGAGGGAAGTGGGGTTTGGGTGAAGATAGACAGGAAACAACAGGAATTCTGCTGATGCTGGAAATTCAAGCAACACACATCAAAGTTGCTGGTGAACGCAGCAGTCCAGGCAGCATCTGTAGGAAGAGGTGCAGTCGACGTTTCAGGCCGAGATCCTTCGTCAGGACTAACTGAAGGAAGAGTGAGTAAGGGATTTGAAAGTTGGAGGGGGAGGGGTGATCCAAAATGATAGGAGAAGACAGGAGGGGGAGGGATGGAGCCAGGAGCTGGACAGGTGATTGGCAAAAGGGATACGAGAGGATCATGGGACAGGAGGTCCGGGAAGAAAGACAAGAAGGTGGGGGGGAACCCAGAGGATGGGCAAGAGGTATATTCAGAGGGACAGAGGGAGAAAAAGGAGAGTAAGAGAAAGAATGTGTGCATAAAAATAAGTAACAGATGGGGTATGAGGGGGAGGTGGGGCCTAGCGGAAGATAGAGGAGTGTGGGGTTTGGGTAAAGACAGAGGACAGTGGGGTTTGGTAAAGATAGAGGGGTGGGGTTTGGGTGAATATAGAGGGGAGTGGGTTTTGGTAAAGACAGAGGGGAGTGGGGTTTGGTAAAAATTGAACAGAGTGGCGTTTGGGTAAAAACAGAGGGGAGTGGGGTTAGGTTAAGATATAGGGGAGTGTGGTTTGGTAAAGATAGATGGGAGGGGTTTGGGTAAAGACAGAGGGGAGTGGGGTTTTGTAAAGATATAGGCGAGTGGGATTTGGTAAATATAGAGGGGAGTGAAGTTTGGGTAAAGATAGAGGCCAGTGGTGTTTGGTAAAAAGATAGTGGGGTGTAGAGTTTGGGTGAAGATAGAGGGGAGTGGGGTTTGGGTGAATATAGAGGGGAGTGGGGTTTGGTAAAGATAGAGGCCAGTGGTGTTTGGTAAAAAGATAGTGGGGTGTGGAGTTTGGGTGAAGATAGAGGGGAGTGGGGTTTGGGTGAATATAGAGGGGAGTGGGGTTTGGTAAAGATAGAGGAGAGTGGGGTTTAGGTAAAGATAGAGGGGAGTGGGGTTTGGGTAAAGATAGAGGGGAGAGGGTTTCCTTAAAGATAGAGGGGAGTTAGGTTTTTTAAAGACAGTGGGGTGTGGGGTTTGCTAAAGATAGAGCGGAGTTGGGTTTGGGTGAAGATAGAGGGGAGTGGGGTTTGCGTAAAGATAGAGGTGAGTTTGGTTTGGTAAAGATAGAGGGGAGTGGGGTTTGGCTAAAGATATCAGGGAGTGGAGTTTGGTAAGGATAGAGGGGAGTGGGTTTTGGTAAAGATAGAGGGGAGGGGGTTTGGTAAAGATAGAGGGGAGTGCTGTTTGGGTAAAGATAGATGGGTGTGGGGTTTGGCTGAAGATAGAAGGGACTGGAGATTGGGTGAAGATAAAGGGTATTGTGGTTTGGGTGAAGGTAGAGGACAGTGGGGTTTGGTAAAGATAGACAGGAGTTGGGTTTGGTAAAGATGCAGGGGAGTGGGGTTTGGGTGAAGATAGAGGGGAGTGGGTTTTGGTAAGGATAAATGTGAGTGGGGTATGTGTGAATATAGAGGGGAGTGGGGTATGGGTGAAGATAGAGGTGTGTGGGGTTTGGTAATGATGGAAGGGAGTGGGGTTTGGTAAAGATGGAAGGGAGTGGGGTTTGGTAAAGATAGAGGCCAGTGGTGTTTGGTAAAAAGATAGTGGGGTGTGGAGTTTGGGTGAAGATAGAGGGGAGTGGGGTTTGGGTGAATATAGAGGGGAGTGGGGTTTGGTAAAGATAGAGGAGAGTGGGGTTTAGGTAAAGATAGAGGGGAGTGGGGTTTGGGTAAAGATAGAGGGGAGGGGGTTTCCTTAAAGATAGAGGGGAGTTAGGTTTTTTATAGACAGTGGGGTGTGGGGTTTGCTAAAGATAGAGCGGAGTTGGGTTTGGGTGAAGATAGAGGGGAGTGGGGTTTGCGTAAAGATAGAGGTGAGTTTGGTTTGGTAAAGATAGAGGGGAGTGGGGTTTGGCTAAAGATATCAGGGAGTGGAGTTTGGTAAGGATAGAGGGGAGTGGGTTTTGGTAAAGATAGAGGGGAGGGGGTTTGGTAAAGATAGAGGGGAGTGCCGTTTGGGTAAAGATAGATGGGTGTGGGGTTTGGCTGAAGATAGAAGGGACTGGAGATTGGGTGAAGATAAAGGGTATTGTGGTTTGGGTGAAGGTAGAGGACAGTGGGGTTTGGTAAAGATAGACAGGAGTTGGGTTTGGTAAAGATGCAGGGGAGTGGGGTTTGGGTGAAGATAGAGGGGAGTGGGTTTTGGTAAGGATAAATGTGAGTGGGGTATGTGTGAGTATAGAGGGGAGTGGGGTTTGGGTGAAGATGGAGGTGTGTGGGGTTTGGTAAAGATGGAAGGGAGTGGGGTTTGGTAAAGATGGAAGGGATTAGGGTTCTGTAAATATACAGGGCAGTGGGGTTTGGGTAAAGAGAGAGGGGAGTGGGTTTTGGTAACGATAGAGGGGAGTGAGGTTTGGTAAAGATAAAGGGGAGTGGGTTTGGGTAAAGATAGACGGGAGTGGGGTTTGGGTAAAGATAGAGGGAAGTGGGGTTTGGGTGAAGATAGACAGGAAACAACAGGAATTCTGCTGATGCTGGAAATTCAAGCAACACACATCAAAGTTGCTGGTGAACGCAGCAGTCCAGGCAGCATCTGTAGGAAGAGGTGCAGTCGACGTTTCAGGCCGAGATCCTTCGTCAGGACTAACTGAAGGAAGAGTGAGTAAGGGATTTGAAAGTTGGAGGGGGAGGGGTGATCCAAAATGATAGGAGAAGACAGGAGGGGGAGGGATGGAGCCAGGAGCTGGACAGGTGATTGGCAAAAGGGATACGAGAGGATCATGGGACAGGAGGTCCGGGAAGAAAGACAAGGAGGTGGGGGGGAACCCAGAGGATGGGCAAGAGGTATATTCAGAGGGACAGAGGGAGAAAAAGGAGAGTAAGAGAAAGAATGTGTGCATAAAAATAAGTAACAGATGGGGTACGAGGGGGAGGTGGGGCCTAGCGGAAGATAGAGGAGTGTGGGGTTTGGGTAAAGACAGAGGACAGTGGGGTTTGGTAAAGATAGAGGGGTGGGGTTTGGGTGAGGATAGAGGGGAGTGGGTTTTGGTAAAGACAGAGGGGAGTGGGGTTTGGTAAAAATTGAACAGAGTGGCGTTTGGGTAAAAACAGAGGGGAGTGGGGTTAGGTTAAGATATAGGGGAGTGTGGTTTGGTAAAGATAGATGGGAGGGGTTTGGGTAAAGACAGAGGGGAGTGGGGTTTTGTAAATTTAGAGGGGTGTGGCGTTTGTTACAGACAAAGGGGAGTGGGGTTTGGTAAAGATATAGGCGAGTGGGATTTGGTAAATATAGAGGGGAGTGAAGTTTGGGTAAAGATAGAGGCCAGTGGTGTTTGGTAAAAAGATAGTGGGGTGTAGAGTTTGGGTGAAGATAGAGGGGAGTGGGGTTTGGGTGAATATAGAGGGGAGTGGGGTTTGGTAAAGATAGAGGCCAGTGGTGTTTGGTAAAAAGATAGTGGGGTGTGGAGTTTGGGTGAAGATAGAGGGGAGTGGGGTTTGGGTGAATATAGAGGGGAGTGGGGTTTGGTAAAGATAGAGGAGAGTGGGGTTTAGGTAAAGATAGAGGGGAGTGGGGTTTGGGTAAAGATAGAGGGGAGAGGGTTTCCTTAAAGATAGAGGGGAGTTAGGTTTTTTAAAGACAGTGGGGTGTGGGGTTTGCTAAAGATAGAGCGGAGTTGGGTTTGGGTGAAGATAGAGGGGAGTGGGGTTTGCGTAAAGATAGAGGTGAGTTTGGTTTGGTAAAGATAGAGGGGAGTGGGGTTTGGCTAAAGATATCAGGGAGCGGAGTTTGGTAAGGATAGAGGGGAGTGGGTTTTGGTAAAGATAGAGGGGAGGGGGTTTGGTAAAGATAGAGGGGAGTGCTGTTTGGGTAAAGATAGATGGGTGTGGGGTTTGGCTGAAGATAGAAGGGACTGGAGATTGGGTGAAGATAAAGGGTATTGTGGTTTGGGTGAAGGTAGAGGACAGTGGGGTTTGGTAAAGATAGACAGGAGTTGGGTTTGGTAAAGATGCAGGGGAGTGGGGTTTGGGTGAAGATAGAGGGGAGTGGGTTTTGGTAAGGATAAATGTGAGTGGGGTATGTGTGAATATAGAGGGGAGTGGGGTATGGGTGAAGATAGAGGTGTGTGGGGTTTGGTAATGATGGAAGGGAGTGGGGTTTGGTAAAGATGGAAGGGAGTAGGGTTTTGTAAATATACAGGGCAGTGGGGTTTGGGTAAAGAGAGAGGGGAGTGGTTTTTGGTAACGATAGAGGGGAGTGAGGTTTGGTAAAGATAAAGGGGAGTGGGTTTGGGTAAAGATAGACGGGAGTGGGGTTTGGGTAAAGATAGAGGGAAGTGGGGTTTGGGTGAAGATAGACAGGAAACAACAGGAATTCTGCTGATGCTGGAAATTCAAGCAACACACATCAAAGTTGCTGGTGAACGCAGCAGGCCAGGCAGCATCTGTAGGAAGAGGTGCAGTCGACGTTTCAGGCCGAGATCCTTCGTCAGGACTAACTGAAGGAAGAGTGAGTAAGGGATTTGAAAGTTGGAGGGGGAGGGGTGATCCAAAATGATAGGAGAAGACAGGAGGGGGAGGGATGGAGCCAAGAGCTGGACAGGTGATTGGCAAAAGGGATACGAGAGGATCATGGGACAGGAGGTCCGGGAAGAAAGACAAGGAGGTGGGGGGGAACCCAGAGGATGGGCAAGAGGTATATTCAGAGGGACAGAGGGAGAAAAAGGAGAGTAAGAGAAAGAATGTGTGCATAAAAATAAGTAACAGATGGGGTACGAGGGGGAGGTGGGGCCTAGCGGAAGATAGAGGAGTGTGGGGTTTGGGTAAAGACAGAAGACAGTGGGGTTTGGTAAAGATAGAGGGGTGGGGTTTGGGTGAGGATAGAGGGGAGTGGGTTTTGGTAAAGACAGAGGGGAGTGGGGTTTGGTAAAAATTGAACAGAGTGGCGTTTGGGTAAAAACAGAGGGGAGTGGGGTTAGGTTAAGATATAGGGGAGTGTGGTTTGGTAAAGATAGATGGGAGGGGTTTGGGTAAAGACAGAGGGGAGTGGGGTTTTGTAAATTTAGAGGGGTGTGGCGTTTGTTACAGACAAAGGGGAGTGGGGTTTGGTAAAGATATAGGCGAGTGGGATTTGGTAAATATAGAGGGGAGTGAAGTTTGGGTAAAGATAGAGGCCAGTGGTGTTTGGTAAAAAGATAGTGGGGTGTAGAGTTTGGGTGAAGATAGAGGGGAGTGGGGTTTGGGTGAATATAGAGGGGAGTGGGGTTTGGTAAAGATAGAGGCCAGTGGTGTTTGGTAAAAAGATAGTGGGGTGTGGAGTTTGGGTGAAGATAGAGGGGAGTGGGGTTTGGGTGAATATAGAGGGGAGTGGGGTTTGGTAAAGATAGAGGAGAGTGGGGTTTAGGTAAAGATAGAGGGGAGTGGGGTTTGGGTAAAGATAGAGGGGAGAGGGTTTCCTTAAAGATAGAGGGGAGTTAGGTTTTTTAAAGACAGTGGGGTGTGGGGTTTGCTAAAGATAGAGCGGAGTTGGGCTTGGGTGAAGATAGAGGGGAGTGGGGTTTGCGTAAAGATAGAGGTGAGTTTGGTTTGGTAAAGATAGAGGGGAGTGGGGTTTGGCTAAAGATATCAGGGAGTGGAGTTTGGTAAGGATAGAGGGGAGTGGGTTTTGGTAAAGATAGAGGGGAGGGGGTTTGGTAAAGATAGAGGGGAGTGCTGTTTGGGTAAAGATAGATGGGTGTGGGGTTTGGCTGAAGATAGAAGGGACTGGAGATTGGGTGAAGATAAAGGGTATTGTGGTTTGGGTGAAGGTAGAGGACAGTGGGGTTTGGTAAAGATAGACAGGAGTTGGGTTTGGTAAAGATAGACAGGAGTTGGGTTTGGTAAAGATGCAGGGGAGTGGGGTTTGGGTGAAGATAGAGGGGAGTGGGTTTTGGTAAGGATAAATGTGAGTGGGGTATGTGTGAATATAGAGGGGAGTGGGGTATGGGTGAAGATAGAGGTGTGTGGGGTTTGGTAATGATGGAAGGGAGTGGGGTTTGGTAAAGATGGAAGGGAGTGGGGTTTGGTAAAGATAGAGGCCAGTGGTGTTTGGTAAAAAGATAGTGGGGTGTGGAGTTTGGGTGAAGATAGAGGGGAGTGGGGTTTGGGTGAATATAGAGGGGAGTGGGGTTTGGTAAAGATAGAGGAGAGTGGGGTTTAGGTAAAGATAGAGGGGAGTGGGGTTTGGGTAAAGATAGAGGGGAGGGGGTTTCCTTAAAGATAGAGGGGAGTTAGGTTTTTTAAAGACAGTGGGGTGTGGGGTTTGCTAAAGATAGAGCGGAGTTGGGTTTGGGTGAAGATAGAGGGGAGTGGGGTTTGCGTAAAGATAGAGGTGAGTTTGGTTTGGTAAAGATAGAGGGGAGTGGGGTTTGGCTAAAGATATCAGGGAGTGGAGTTTGGTAAGGATAGAGGGGAGTGGGTTTTGGTAAAGATAGAGGGGAGGGGGTTTGGTAAAGATAGAGGGGAGTGCTGTTTGGGTAAAGATAGATGGGTGTGGGGTTTGGCTGAAGATAGACGGGACTGGAGATTGGGTGAAGATAAAGGGTATTGTGGTTTGGGTGAAGGTAGAGGACAGTGGGGTTTGGTAAAGATAGACAGGAGTTGGGTTTGGTAAAGATGCAGGGGAGTGGGGTTTGGGTGAAGATAGAGGGGAGTGGGTTTTGGTAAGGATAAATGTGAGTGGGGTATGTGTGAATATAGAGGGGAGTGGGGTATGGGTGAAGATAGAGGTGTGTGGGGTTTGGTAATGATGGAAGGGAGTGGGGTTTGGTAAAGATGGAAGGGAGTAGGGTTTTGTAAATATACAGGGCAGTGGGGTTTGGGTAAAGAGAGAGGGGAGTGGGTTTTGGTAACGATAGAGGGGAGTGAGGTTTGGTAAAGATAAAGGGGAGTGGGTTTGGGTAAAGATAGACGGGAGTGGGGTTTGGGTAAAGATAGAGGGAAGTGGGGTTTGGGTGAAGATAGACAGGAAACAACAGGAATTCTGCTGATGCTGGAAATTCAAGCAACACACATCAAAGTTGCTGGTGAACGCAGCAGGCCAGGCAGCATCTGTAGGAAGAGGTGCAGTCGACGTTTCAGGCCGAGATCCTTCGTCAGGACTAACTGAAGGAAGAGTGAGTAAGGGATTTGAAAGTTGGAGGGGGAGGGGTGATCCAAAATGATAGGAGAAGACAGGAGGGGGAGGGATGGAGCCAGGAGCTGGACAGGTGATTGGCAAAAGGGATACGAGAGGATCATGGGACAGGAGGTCCGGGAAGAAAGACAAGGAGGTGGGGGGGAACCCAGAGGATGGGCAAGAGGTATATTCAGAGGGACAGAGGGAGAAAAAGGAGAGTGAGAGAAATAATGTGTGCATAAAAATAAGTAACAGATGGGGTACGAGGGGGAGGTGGGGCCTAGCGGAAGATAGAGGAGTGTGGGGTTTGGGTAAAGACAGAGGACAGTGGGGTTTGGTAAAGATAGAGGGGTGGGGTTTGGGTGAGGATAGAGGGGAGTGGGTTTTGGAAAAGACAGAGGGGAGTGGGGTTTGGTAAAAATTGAACAGAGTGGCGTTTGGGTAAAGACAGAGGGGAGTGGGGTTAGGTTAAGATATAGGGGAGTGTGGTTTGGTAAAGATAGATGGGAGGGGTTTGGGTAAAGACAGAGGGGAGTGGGGTTTTGTAAATATAGAGGGGTGTGGCGTTTGTTACAGACAAAGGGGAGTGGGGTTTGGTAAAGATATAGGCGAGTGGGATTTGGTAAATATAGAGGGGAGTGAAGTTTGGGTAAAGATAGAGGCCAGTGGTGTTTGGTAAAAAGATAGTGGGGTGTGGAGTTTGGGTGAAGATAGAGGGGAGTGGGGTTTGGGTGAATATAGAGGGGAGTGGGGTTTGGTAAAGATAGAGGCCAGTGGTGTTTGGTAAAAAGATAGTGGGGTGTGGAGTTTGGGTGAAGATAGAGGGGAGTGGGGTTTGGGTGAATATAGAGGGGAGTGGGGTTTGGTAAAGATAGAGGAGAGTGGGGTTTAGGTAAAGATAGAGGGGAGTGGGGTTTGGGTAAAGATGGAGGGGAGGGGGTTTCCTTAAAGATAGAGGGGAGTTAGGTTTTTTAAAGACAGTGGGGTGTGGGGTTTGCTAAAGATAGAGCGGAGTTGGGTTTGGGTGAAGATAGAGCGGAGTGGGGTTTGCGTAAAGATAGAGGTGAGTTTGGTTTGGTAAAGATAGAGGGGAGTGGGGTTTGGCTAAAGATATCAGGGAGTGGAGTTTGGTAAGGATAGACGGGAGTGGGTTTTGGTAAAGATAGAGGGGAGGGGGTTTGGTAAAGATAGAGGGGAGTGCCGTTTGGGTAAAGATAGATGGGTGTGGGGTTTGGCTGAAGATAGAAGGGACTGGAGATTCGGTGAAGATAAAGGGTATTGTGGTTTGGGTGAAGATAGAGGACAGTGGGGTTTGGTAAAGATAGACGGGAGTAGGGTTTGGTAAACATGCAGGGGAGTGGGGTTTGGGTGAAGATAGAGGGGAGTGTGGTTTGGTAAAGATAGATGGGAGGGGTTTGGGTAAAGACAGAGGGGAGTGGGTTTTTGTAAATATAGAGGGGTGTGGCGTTTCTTACAGACAAAGGGGAGTGGGGTTTGGTAAAGATATTGGCGAGTGGGATTTGGTAAATATAGAGGGGAGTGAAGTTTGGGTAAAGATAGAGGCCAGTGGTGTTTGGTAAAAAGATAGTGGGGTGTGGAGTTTGGGTGAAGATAGAGGGGACTGGGGTTTGGGTGAATATAGAGGGGAGTGGGGTTTGGTAAAGATAGAGGCCAGTGGTGTTTGGTAAAAAGATAGTGGGGTGTGGAGTTTGGGTGAAGATAGAGGGGAGTGGGGTTTGGGTGAATATAGAGGGGAGTGGGGTTTGGTAAAGATAGAGGAGAGTGGGGTTTAGGTAAAGATAGAGGGGAGTGGGGTTTGGGTAAAGATAGAGGGGAGGGGGTTTCCTTAAAGATAGAGGGGAGTTAGGTTTTTTAAAGACAGTGGGGTGTGGGGTTTGCTAAAGATAGAGCGGAGTTAGGTTTGGGTGAAGATAGAGGGGAGTGGGGTTTGCGTAAAGATAGAGGTGAGTTTGGTTTGGTAAAGATAGAGGGGAGTGGGGTTTGGCTAAAGATATCAGGGAGTGGAGTTTGGTAAGGATAGAGGGGAGTGGGTTTTGGTAAAGATAGAGGGGAGGGGGTTTGGTAAAGATAGAGGGGAGTGCCGTTTGGGTAAAGATAGATGGGTGTGGGGTTTGGCTGAAGATAGAAGGGACTGGAGATTGGGTGAAGATAAAGGGTATTGTGGTTTGGGTGAAGGTAGAGGACAGTGGGGTTTGGTAAAGATAGACAGGAGTTGGGTTTGGTAAAGATGCAGGGGAGTGGGGTTTGGGTGAAGATAGAGGGGAGTGGGTTTTGGTAAGGATAAATGTGAGTGGGGTATGTGTGAGTATAGAGGGGAGTGGGGTTTGGGTGAAGATGGAGGTGTGTGGGGTTTGGTAAAGATGGAAGGGAGTGGGGTTTGGTAAAGATGGAAGGGAGTAGGGTTCTGTAAATATACAGGGCAGTGGGGTTTGGGTAAAGAGAGAGGGGAGTGGGTTTTGGTAACGATAGAGGGGAGTGAGGTTTGGTAAAGATAAAGGGGAGTGGGTTTGGGTAAAGATAGACGGGAGTGGGGTTTGGGTAAAGATAGAGGGAAGTGGGGTTTGGGTGAAGATAGACAGGAAACAACAGGAATTCTGCTGATGCTGGAAATTCAAGCAACACACATCAAAGATGCTGGTGAACGCAGCAGTCCAGGCAGCATCTGTAGGAAGAGGTGCAGTCGACGTTTCAGGCCGAGATCCTTCGTCAGGACTAACTGAAGGAAGAGTGAGTAAGGGATTTGAAAGTTGGAGGGGGAGGGGTGATCCAAAATGATAGGAGAAGACAGGAGGGGGAGGGATGGAGCCAGGAGCTGGACAGGTGATTGGCAAAAGGGATACGAGAGGATCATGGGACAGGAGGTCCGGGAAGAAAGACAAGAAGGTGGGGGGGAACCCAGAGGATGGGCAAGAGGTATATTCAGAGGGACAGAGGGAGAAAAAGGAGAGTAAGAGAAAGAATGTGTGCATAAAAATAAGTAACAGATGGGGTATGAGGGGGAGGTGGGGCCTAGCGGAAGATAGAGGAGTGTGGGGTTTGGGTAAAGACAGAGGACAGTGGGGTTTGGTAAAGATAGAGGGGTGGGGTTTGGGTGAATATAGAGGGGAGTGGGTTTTGGTAAAGACAGAGGGGAGTGGGGTTTGGTAAAAATTGAACAGAGTGGCGTTTGGGTAAAAACAGAGGGGAGTGGGGTTAGGTTAAGATATAGGGGAGTGTGGTTTGGTAAAGATAGATGGGAGGGGTTTGGGTAAAGACAGAGGGGAGTGGGGTTTTGTAAAGATATAGGCGAGTGGGATTTGGTAAATATAGAGGGGAGTGAAGTTTGGGTAAAGATAGAGGCCAGTGGTGTTTGGTAAAAAGATAGTGGGGTGTAGAGTTTGGGTGAAGATAGAGGGGAGTGGGGTTTGGGTGAATATAGAGGGGAGTGGGGTTTGGTAAAGATAGAGGCCAGTGGTGTTTGGTAAAAAGATAGTGGGGTGTGGAGTTTGGGTGAAGATAGAGGGGAGTGGGGTTTGGGTGAATATAGAGGGGAGTGGGGTTTGGTAAAGATAGAGGAGAGTGGGGTTTAGGTAAAGATAGAGGGGAGTGGGGTTTGGGTAAAGATAGAGGGGAGAGGGTTTCCTTAAAGATAGAGGGGAGTTAGGTTTTTTAAAGACAGTGGGGTGTGGGGTTTGCTAAAGATAGAGCGGAGTTGGGTTTGGGTGAAGATAGAGGGGAGTGGGGTTTGCGTAAAGATAGAGGTGAGTTTGGTTTGGTAAAGATAGAGGGGAGTGGGGTTTGGCTAAAGATATCAGGGAGTGGAGTTTGGTAAGGATAGAGGGGAGTGGGTTTTGGTAAAGATAGAGGGGAGGGGGTTTGGTAAAGATAGAGGGGAGTGCTGTTTGGGTAAAGATAGATGGGTGTGGGGTTTGGCTGAAGATAGAAGGGACTGGAGATTGGGTGAAGATAAAGGGTATTGTGGTTTGGGTGAAGGTAGAGGACAGTGGGGTTTGGTAAAGATAGACAGGAGTTGGGTTTGGTAAAGATGCAGGGGAGTGGGGTTTGGGTGAAGATAGAGGGGAGTGGGTTTTGGTAAGGATAAATGTGAGTGGGGTATGTGTGAATATAGAGGGGAGTGGGGTATGGGTGAAGATAGAGGTGTGTGGGGTTTGGTAATGATGGAAGGGAGTGGGGTTTGGTAAAGATGGAAGGGAGTGGGGTTTGGTAAAGATAGAGGCCAGTGGTGTTTGGTAAAAAGATAGTGGGGTGTGGAGTTTGGGTGAAGATAGAGGGGAGTGGGGTTTGGGTGAATATAGAGGGGAGTGGGGTTTGGTAAAGATAGAGGAGAGTGGGGTTTAGGTAAAGATAGAGGGGAGTGGGGTTTGGGTAAAGATAGAGGGGAGGGGGTTTCCTTAAAGATAGAGGGGAGTTAGGTTTTTTATAGACAGTGGGGTGTGGGGTTTGCTAAAGATAGAGCGGAGTTGGGTTTGGGTGAAGATAGAGGGGAGTGGGGTTTGCGTAAAGATAGAGGTGAGTTTGGTTTGGTAAAGATAGAGGGGAGTGGGGTTTGGCTAAAGATATCAGGGAGTGGAGTTTGGTAAGGATAGAGGGGAGTGGGTTTTGGTAAAGATAGAGGGGAGGGGGTTTGGTAAAGATAGAGGGGAGTGCCGTTTGGGTAAAGATAGATGGGTGTGGGGTTTGGCTGAAGATAGAAGGGACTGGAGATTGGGTGAAGATAAAGGGTATTGTGGTTTGGGTGAAGGTAGAGGACAGTGGGGTTTGGTAAAGATAGACAGGAGTTGGGTTTGGTAAAGATGCAGGGGAGTGGGGTTTGGGTGAAGATAGAGGGGAGTGGGTTTTGGTAAGGATAAATGTGAGTGGGGTATGTGTGAGTATAGAGGGGAGTGGGGTTTGGGTGAAGATGGAGGTGTGTGGGGTTTGGTAAAGATGGAAGGGAGTGGGGTTTGGTAAAGATGGAAGGGATTAGGGTTCTGTAAATATACAGGGCAGTGGGGTTTGGGTAAAGAGAGAGGGGAGTGGGTTTTGGTAACGATAGAGGGGAGTGAGGTTTGGTAAAGATAAAGGGGAGTGGGTTTGGGTAAAGATAGACGGGAGTGGGGTTTGGGTAAAGATAGAGGGAAGTGGGGTTTGGGTGAAGATAGACAGGAAACAACAGGAATTCTGCTGATGCTGGAAATTCAAGCAACACACATCAAAGTTGCTGGTGAACGCAGCAGTCCAGGCAGCATCTGTAGGAAGAGGTGCAGTCGACGTTTCAGGCCGAGATCCTTCGTCAGGACTAACTGAAGGAAGAGTGAGTAAGGGATTTGAAAGTTGGAGGGGGAGGGGTGATCCAAAATGATAGGAGAAGACAGGAGGGGGAGGGATGGAGCCAGGAGCTGGACAGGTGATTGGCAAAAGGGATACGAGAGGATCATGGGACAGGAGGTCCGGGAAGAAAGACAAGGAGGTGGGGGGGAACCCAGAGGATGGGCAAGAGGTATATTCAGAGGGACAGAGGGAGAAAAAGGAGAGTAAGAGAAAGAATGTGTGCATAAAAATAAGTAACAGATGGGGTACGAGGGGGAGGTGGGGCCTAGCGGAAGATAGAGGAGTGTGGGGTTTGGGTAAAGACAGAGGACAGTGGGGTTTGGTAAAGATAGAGGGGTGGGGTTTGGGTGAGGATAGAGGGGAGTGGGTTTTGGTAAAGACAGAGGGGAGTGGGGTTTGGTAAAAATTGAACAGAGTGGCGTTTGGGTAAAAACAGAGGGGAGTGGGGTTAGGTTAAGATATAGGGGAGTGTGGTTTGGTAAAGATAGATGGGAGGGGTTTGGGTAAAGACAGAGGGGAGTGGGGTTTTGTAAATTTAGAGGGGTGTGGCGTTTGTTACAGACAAAGGGGAGTGGGGTTTGGTAAAGATATAGGCGAGTGGGATTTGGTAAATATAGAGCGGAGTGAAGTTTGGGTAAAGATAGAGGCCAGTGGTGTTTGGTAAAAAGATAGTGGGGTGTAGAGTTTGGGTGAAGATAGAGGGGAGTGGGGTTTGGGTGAATATAGAGGGGAGTGGGGTTTGGTAAAGATAGAGGCCAGTGGTGTTTGGTAAAAAGATAGTGGGGTGTGGAGTTTGGGTGAAGATAGAGGGGAGTGGGGTTTGGGTGAATATAGAGGGGAGTGGGGTTTGGTAAAGATAGAGGAGAGTGGGGTTTAGGTAAAGATAGAGGGGAGTGGGGTTTGGGTAAAGATAGAGGGGAGAGGGTTTCCTTAAAGATAGAGGGGAGTTAGGTTTTTTAAAGACAGTGGGGTGTGGGGTTTGCTAAAGATAGAGCGGAGTTGGGTTTGGGTGAAGATAGAGGGGAGTGGGGTTTGCGTAAAGATAGAGGTGAGTTTGGTTTGGTAAAGATAGAGGGGAGTGGGGTTTGGCTAAAGATATCAGGGAGCGGAGTTTGGTAAGGATAGAGGGGAGTGGGTTTTGGTAAAGATAGAGGGGAGGGGGTTTGGTAAAGATAGAGGGGAGTGCTGTTTGGGTAAAGATAGATGGGTGTGGGGTTTGGCTGAAGATAGAAGGGACTGGAGATTGGGTGAAGATAAAGGGTATTGTGGTTTGGGTGAAGGTAGAGGACAGTGGGGTTTGGTAAAGATAGACAGGAGTTGGGTTTGGTAAAGATGCAGGGGAGTGGGGTTTGGGTGAAGATAGAGGGGAGTGGGTTTTGGTAAGGATAAATGTGAGTGGGGTATGTGTGAATATAGAGGGGAGTGGGGTATGGGTGAAGATAGAGGTGTGTGGGGTTTGGTAATGATGGAAGGGAGTGGGGTTTGGTAAAGATGGAAGGGAGTAGGGTTTTGTAAATATACAGGGCAGTGGGGTTTGGGTAAAGAGAGAGGGGAGTGGTTTTTGGTAACGATAGAGGGGAGTGAGGTTTGGTAAAGATAAAGGGGAGTGGGTTTGGGTAAAGATAGACGGGAGTGGGGTTTGGGTAAAGATAGAGGGAAGTGGGGTTTGGGTGAAGATAGACAGGAAACAACAGGAATTCTGCTGATGCTGGAAATTCAAGCAACACACATCAAAGTTGCTGGTGAACGCAGCAGGCCAGGCAGCATCTGTAGGAAGAGGTGCAGTCGACGTTTCAGGCCGAGATCCTTCGTCAGGACTAACTGAAGGAAGAGTGAGTAAGGGATTTGAAAGTTGGAGGGGGAGGGGTGATCCAAAATGATAGGAGAAGACAGGAGGGGGAGGGATGGAGCCAAGAGCTGGACAGGTGATTGGCAAAAGGGATACGAGAGGATCATGGGACAGGAGGTCCGGGAAGAAAGACAAGGAGGTGGGGGGGAACCCAGAGGATGGGCAAGAGGTATATTCAGAGGGACAGAGGGAGAAAAAGGAGAGTAAGAGAAAGAATGTGTGCATAAAAATAAGTAACAGATGGGGTACGAGGGGGAGGTGGGGCCTAGCGGAAGATAGAGGAGTGTGGGGTTTGGGTAAAGACAGAGGACAGTGGGGTTTGGTAAAGATAGAGGGGTGGGGTTTGGGTGAGGATAGAGGGGAGTGGGTTTTGGTAAAGACAGAGGGGAGTGGGGTTTGGTAAAAATTGAACAGAGTGGCATTTGGGTAAAAACAGAGGGGAGTGGGGTTAGGTTAAGATATAGGGGAGTGTGGTTTGGTAAAGATAGATGGGAGGGGTTTGGGTAAAGACAGAGGGGAGTGGGGTTTTGTAAATTTAGAGGGGTGTGGCGTTTGTTACAGACAAAGGGGAGTGGGGTTTGGTAAAGATATAGGCGAGTGGGATTTGGTAAATATAGAGGGGAGTGAAGTTTGGGTAAAGATAGAGGCCAGTGGTGTTTGGTAAAAAGATAGTGGGGTGTAGAGTTTGGGTGAAGATAGAGGGGAGTGGGGTTTGGGTGAATATAGAGGGGAGTGGGGTTTGGTAAAGATAGAGGCCAGTGGTGTTTGGTAAAAAGATAGTGGGGTGTGGAGTTTGGGTGAAGATAGAGGGGAGTGGGGTTTGGGTGAATATAGAGGGGAGTGGGGTTTGGTAAAGATAGAGGAGAGTGGGGTTTAGGTAAAGATAGAGGGGAGTGGGGTTTGGGTAAAGATAGAGGGGAGAGGGTTTCCTTAAAGATAGAGGGGAGTTAGGTTTTTTAAAGACAGTGGGGTGTGGGGTTTGCTAAAGATAGAGCGGAGTTGGGCTTGGGTGAAGATAGAGGGGAGTGGGGTTTGCGTAAAGATAGAGGTGAGTTTGGTTTGGTAAAGATAGAGGGGAGTGGGGTTTGGCTAAAGATATCAGGGAGTGGAGTTTGGTAAGGATAGAGGGGAGTGGGTTTTGGTAAAGATAGAGGGGAGGGGGTTTGGTAAAGATAGAGGGGAGTGCTGTTTGGGTAAAGATAGATGGGTGTGGGGTTTGGCTGAAGATAGAAGGGACTGGAGATTGGGTGAAGATAAAGGGTATTGTGGTTTGGGTGAAGGTAGAGGACAGTGGGGTTTGGTAAAGATAGACAGGAGTTGGGTTTGGTAAAGATGCAGGGGAGTGGGGTTTGGGTGAAGATAGAGGGGAGTGGGTTTTGGTAAGGATAAATGTGAGTGGGGTATGTGTGAATATAGAGGGGAGTGGGGTATGGGTGAAGATAGAGGTGTGTGGGGTTTGGTAATGATGGAAGGGAGTGGGGTTTGGTAAAGATGGAAGGGAGTGGGGTTTGGTAAAGATAGAGGCCAGTGGTGTTTGGTAAAAAGATAGTGGGGTGTGGAGTTTGGGTGAAGATAGAGGGGAGTGGGGTTTGGGTGAATATAGAGGGGAGTGGGGTTTGGTAAAGATAGAGGAGAGTGGGGTTTAGGTAAAGATAGAGGGGAGTGGGGTTTGGGTAAAGATAGAGGGGAGGGGGTTTCCTTAAAGATAGAGGGGAGTTAGGTTTTTTAAAGACAGTGGGGTGTGGGGTTTGCTAAAGATAGAGCGGAGTTGGGTTTGGGTGAAGATAGAGGGGAGTGGGGTTTGCGTAAAGATAGAGGTGAGTTTGGTTTGGTAAAGATAGAGGGGAGTGGGGTTTGGCTAAAGATATCAGGGAGTGGAGTTTGGTAAGGATAGAGGGGAGTGGGTTTTGGTAAAGATAGAGGGGAGGGGGTTTGGTAAAGATAGAGGGGAGTGCTGTTTGGGTAAAGATAGATGGGTGTGGGGTTTGGCTGAAGATAGACGGGACTGGAGATTGGGTGAAGATAAAGGGTATTGTGGTTTGGGTGAAGGTAGAGGACAGTGGGGTTTGGTAAAGATAGACAGGAGTTGGGTTTGGTAAAGATGCAGGGGAGTGGGGTTTGGGTGAAGATAGAGGGGAGTGGGTTTTGGTAAGGATAAATGTGAGTGGGGTATGTGTGAATATAGAGGGGAGTGGGGTATGGGTGAAGATAGAGGTGTGTGGGGTTTGGTAATGATGGAAGGGAGTGGGGTTTGGTAAAGATGGAAGGGAGTAGGGTTTTGTAAATATACAGGGCAGTGGGGTTTGGGTAAAGAGAGAGGGGAGTGGGTTTTGGTAACGATAGAGGGGAGTGAGGTTTGGTAAAGATAAAGGGGAGTGGGTTTGGGTAAAGATAGACGGGAGTGGGGTTTGGGTAAAGATAGAGGGAAGTGGGGTTTGGGTGAAGATAGACAGGAAACAACAGGAATTCTGCTGATGCTGGAAATTCAAGCAACACACATCAAAGTTGCTGGTGAACGCAGCAGGCCAGGCAGCATCTGTAGGAAGAGGTGCAGTCGACGTTTCAGGCCGAGATCCTTCGTCAGGACTAACTGAAGGAAGAGTGAGTAAGGGATTTGAAAGTTGGAGGGGGAGGGGTGATCCAAAATGATAGGAGAAGACAGGAGGGGGAGGGATGGAGCCAGGAGCTGGACAGGTGATTGGCAAAAGGGATACGAGAGGATCATGGGACAGGAGGTCCGGGAAGAAAGACAAGGAGGTGGGGGGGAACCCAGAGGATGGGCAAGAGGTATATTCAGAGGGACAGAGGGAGAAAAAGGAGAGTGAGAGAAAGAATGTGTGCATAAAAATAAGTAACAGATGGGGTACGAGGGGGAGGTGGGGCCTAGCGGAAGATAGAGGAGTGTGGGGTTTGGGTAAAGACAGAGGACAGTGGGGTTTGGTAAAGATAGAGGGGTGGGGTTTGGGTGAGGATAGAGGGGAGTGGGTTTTGGAAAAGACAGAGGGGAGTGGGGTTTGGTAAAAATTGAACAGAGTGGCGTTTGGGTAAAGACAGAGGGGAGTGGGGTTAGGTTAAGATATAGGGGAGTGTGGTTTGGTAAAGATAGATGGGAGGGGTTTGGGTAAAGACAGAGGGGAGTGGGGTTTTGTAAATATAGAGGGGTGTGGCGTTTGTTACAGACAAAGGGGAGTGGGGTTTGGTAAAGATATAGGCGAGTGGGATTTGGTAAATATAGAGGGGAGTGAAGTTTGGGTAAAGATAGAGGCCAGTGGTGTTTGGTAAAAAGATAGTGGGGTGTGGAGTTTGGGTGAAGATAGAGGGGAGTGGGGTTTGGGTGAATATAGAGGGGAGTGGGGTTTGGTAAAGATAGAGGCCAGTGGTGTTTGGTAAAAAGATAGTGGGGTGTGGAGTTTGGGTGAAGATAGAGGGGAGTGGGGTTTGGGTGAATATAGAGGGGAGTGGGGTTTGGTAAAGATAGAGGAGAGTGGGGTTTAGGTAAAGATAGAGGGGAGTGGGGTTTGGGTAAAGATAGAGGGGAGGGGGTTTCCTTAAAGATAGAGGGGAGTTAGGTTTTTTAAAGACAGTGGGGTGTGGGGTTTGCTAAAGATAGAGCGGAGTTGGGTTTGGGTGAAGATAGAGGGGAGTGGGGTTTGCGTAAAGATAGAGGTGAGTTTGGTTTGGTAAAGATAGAGGGGAGTGGGGTTTGGCTAAAGATATCAGGGAGTGGAGTTTGGTAAGGATAGACGGGAGTGGGTTTTGGTAAAGATAGAGGGGGTTGGGGTTTGGTAAGGATAGAGGGTGTGGGGTTTGCGTAAAGATAGACGGGAGTGGGGTTTGGTAAAGACGGTGGGGAGTGGGATTTGCTAAAGATAGAGGGGAGTGCGCTTTGGGTAAAGATAGAGGGGAGTGGGGTTTGGGTAAAGATCGAGGGGAGTGGGTTTTGTTAAAGATAGAGGGGAGGAGGTTTGGTAAAGGTAGAGGGGAGTGCCGTTTGGGTAAAGATAGATGGGTGTGGGGTTTGGCTGAAGATAGAAGGGACTGGAGATTGGGTGAAGATAAAGGGTATTGTGGTTTGGGTGAAGGTAGAGGACAGTGGGGTTTGGTAAAGATAGAGGGGAATGGGGTTTGGTAAAGATAGACAGGAGTAGGGTTTGGTAAAGATGCAGGGGAGTGGGGTTTGGGTGAAGATAGAGGGGAGTGGGTTTTGGTAAGGACAAGTGTGAGTGGGGTATGTGTGAATATAGAGGGGAGTGGGGTATGGGTGAAGATAGAGGTGTGTGGGGTTTGGTAAAGATGGAAGGGAGTGGGGTTTGGTAAAGATAGACGGGAGTAGGGTTTGGTAAAGATGCAGGGGAGTGGGGTTTGGGTGAAGATAGAGGGGAGTGGGTTTTGGTAAGGATAAATGTGAGTGGGGTATGTGTGAATATAGAGGGGAGTGGGGTATGGGTGAAGATAGAGGTGTGTGGGGTTTGGTAAAGATGGAAGGGAGTAGGGTTTTGTAAATATACAGGGCAGTGGGGTTTGGGTAAAGAGAGAGGGGAGTGGGCTTTGGTAACAATAGAGGGGAGTGAGGTTTGGTAAAGATAGAGGGGAGTGGGTTTGGGTAAAGATAGATGGGAGTGGGGTTTGGGTAAAGATAGACGGAAGTGGGGTTTGGGTGAAGATAGACAGGAAACAACAGGAATTCTGCTGATGCTGGAAATTCAAGCAACACACATCAAATTTGCTGGTGAACGCAGCAGTCCAGGCAGCATCTGTAGGAAGAGGTGCAGTCGACGTTTCAGGCCGAGACCCTTCGTCAGGACTAACTGAAGGAAGTGTGAGTAAGGGATTTGAAAGTTGGAGGGGGAGGGGTGATCCAAAATGATAGGAGAAGACAGGAGGGGGAGGGATGGAGCAAAGAGCTGGACAGGTGATTGGCAAAAGGGGATACGAGAGGATCATGGGACAGGAGGTCCGGGAAGAAAGACAAGGAGGTGGGGGGGAACCCAGAGGATGGGCAAGAGGTATATTCAGAGGGACAGAGGGAGAAAAAGGAGAGTGAGAGAAAGAATGTGTGCATAAAAATAAGTAACAGATGGGGTACGAGGGGGAGGTGGGGCCTAGCGGAAGATAGAGGAGTGTGGGGTTTGGGTAAAGACAGAGGACAGTGGGGTTTGGTAAAGATAGAGGGGTGGGGTTTGGGTGAGGATAGAGGTGAGTGATGTTTGGGTAAAGATAGAGGCCAGTGGTGTTTGGTAAAAAGATAGAGGGGTGTGGAGTTTGGGTGAAGATAGAGGGGAGTGGGGTTTGGGTGAATATAGACGGGAGTGGGGTTTGGTATGGATAAATGTGAGTGGGTTATGTGAGAATATAGAGGGGAGTGGGTTTTTGGTGAAGATAGAGGTGTGTGGGGTTTGGTAAAGATGGAAGGGAGTGGGGTTTGGTAAAGATGGAAGGGAGTAGGGTTTTGTAAATATACAGGGCAGTGGGGTTTGGGTAAAGAGATAGGAGAGTGGGCTTTGGTAACGATAGAGGGGAGTGCGGTTTGGTAAAGATAGAGGTTAGTGGGGTTTGGTAAAGATAGCGGTGAGTGGAGTTTGGTAAAGATAGAGAGGGTGTGTTTGGATAAAAGCAGAGGGGAGTGGGGTTTGGTAAAGATAGAGGGGAGTGGGGTTTGGGTGAGGAAAGAGGGGAGTGGGGTTTGGTAAAGGCAGAGGGGAGTGGGGTTTGGTAAAGATATAGGTGAGTGGTGTTTTGTTAAAGACAGAGGGGAGTGGGGTTTAATAAAGATAGAGGGGAGTGGGGTTTCGTAAAGATAGAGGGTAGTGGGGTTTGGCTAAAGATATGTTGGAGTGGAGTTTGGTAAGGATAGCGCGGGTTGGGGTTTGGTAAAGATAGAGGGTGTGGGGTTTGCGTAAAGATAGACAGGAGTGGGGTTTGGTAAAGACGGTGGGGAGTGGGATTTGCTAAAGATAGAGGGGAGTGGGGTTTGGTAAAGATAGAGGGGAGTGTGGTTTGGCTGAAGATAGAAGGGAGTGGAGATTGGGTGAAGATAGAGGGTATTGTGGTTTGGGTGAAGATCGAGGATAGTGGGGTTTGGTAAAGATAGAGGGGAGAGGGTTTTGGCTTAAGATAGAGGTGAGTGGTGTTTGGTAAAGACAGAGGGTTGGGGTTTGGTAAAGATAGAGGGGAGTGCGCTTTGGGTGAAGATAGAGGGGAGTGGGGTTTGGGTAAAGATCGAGGGGAGTGGGTTTTGGTAAAGATAGAGGGGAGGGGGTTTGGTAAAGATAGAGGGGAGTGCCGTTTGGGTAAAGATAGATGGGTGTGGGGTTTGGCTAAAGATAGAAGGGACTGGAGATTGGGTGAAGATAAAGGGTATTGTGGTTTGGGTGAAGATATAGGACAGTGGGGTTTGATAAAGATAGAGGGGAATGGGGTTTGGTAAAGATAGACAGGAGTAGGGTTTGGTAAAGATGCAGGGGAGTGGGGTTTGGGTGAAGATAGAGGGGAGTGGGTTTTGGTAAGGATAAATGTGAGTGGGGTATTTGTGCATATAGAGGGGAGTGGGGTTTGGGTGAAGATAGAGGTATGTGGGGTTTGGTAAAGATGGAAGGGAGTGGGGTTTGGTAAAGATGGAAGGGAGTGGGGTTTTGTAAATATACAGGGCAGTGGGGTTTGGGTAAAGAGAGAGGGGAGTGGGCTTTGGTAACGATAGAGGGGAGTGAGGTTTGGTAAAGATAGAGGGGAGTGGGTTTGGGTAAAGATAGACGGGAGTGGGGTTTGGGTAAAGATAGAGGGAAGTGGGGTTTGGGTGAAGATAGACAGGAAACAACAGGAATTCTGCTGATGCTGGAAATTCAAGCAACACACATCAAAGTTGCTGGTGAACGCAGCAGTCCAGGCAGCATCTGTAGGAAGAGGTGCAGTCGACGTTTCAGGCCGAAACCCTTCGTCAGGACTAACTGAAGGAAGAGTGAGTAAGGGATTTGAAAGTTGGAGGGGGAGGGGTGATCCAAAATGATAGGAGAAGACAGGAGGGGGAGGGATGGAGCCAAGAGCTGGACAGGTGATTGGCAAAAGGGGATACGAGAGGATCATGGGACAGGAGGTCCGGGAAGAAAGACAAGGAGGTGGGGGGGAACCCAGAGGATGGGCAAGAGGTATATTCAGAGGGACAGAGGGAGAAAAAGGAGAGTGAGAGAAAGAATGTGTGCATAAAAATAAGTAACAGATGGGGTACGAGGGGGAGGTGGGGCCTAGCGGAAGATAGAGGAGTGTGGGGTTTGGGTGAAAACAGAGGACAGTGGGGTTTGGTAAAGATAGTGGGGTGGGGTTTGGGTGAGGATAGAGGGGAGTGGGTTTTGGTAAAGACAGAGGGGAGTGGGGTTAGGTTAAGATATAGGGGAGTGTGGTTTGGTAAAGATAGATGGGAGGGGGTTTGGGTAAAGACAGAGGGGAGTGGGGTTTTGTAAATATAGAGGGGTGTGGCTTTTGTTACAGACAAAGGGAGTGGGGTTTGGGTAAAGTTGGAAGGGAGAGGCGATTGGGTAAAGATAGAGGGGAGTGGGGTTTGGGTGTAGATAGAGGGGTGTGGGGTTTGGCTGAAGATAGAGGGGAGTGGGGCTTGTTAAAGATAGAGGCAATTCGAGTTTGGGTAAAGATATAGGGGAGTGGATTTTGGGTAAGGATGGAGGGGAGTGGGTTTTGGTAAAGATAGAGGGGAGTTTGGTTTGGTAAAGATAGAGGGGAGTGAGGTTTGGTTAAAGATAGAGGGGAGTCGGGTTTGGTAACGAGAGGGAAGTGAGGTTTTCGTAAAGATAGAGGGGAGTGGGGTTTGGTAAAGATAGGGTGGAGTGGGGTTTGGTAAAGATAGAGGGGAGTGGGTTTGGGTAAAGATAGAGTGGAGTGGTGTTTGGGTAAAGATAGAGGTAGTGGGTCTTGGTAAATATAGAGGGGAGTGGGGTTTGTGTGAAGATAGAGAGGAGTGGGTTTTGAGTAAAGATAGAGGGGTGTGGGTTTGGCTGAAGATAGAAGGGAGTGGGGTTTGGGTGAAGATAGCGGGTATTGTGGTTTGGGTAAAGATAAAGGGGAGTGGGGTTTGGTAAAGATAGAGGGGAGTTGTGTTTGGTAAAGATAGAGGGGGAGCGGGGTTGGGTGAAGATAGATAGCAGTGGTGTTTGGTTGAAGATAGAGGGGAGTGGGGTTTGGGTAAAGATAGCGGGGAGTGGGGTTTGGGTGAATATACAGGGGAGTGGGGTTTGGTAAAGATTGAACAGAGTGGCGTTTGGGATAAGACAGAGGGGACTGGGGTTTGGTAAAGATAGAGGGGAGTGTGGTTTGGTAAAGATAGATGGGAGTGGGGCTTAGGTAAAGACAGTGGGGAGTGGGGTTTTGTAAAGATAAAGGGGTGTGGGGTTTGTAAAAGATACAGGGGAGTGTGGTTTGGGTAAAGATAGTGGGGTGTGGGGTTTGACTGAAGATAGAGGGGAGTGTGGTTTGGGTGAAGATAGAGGAGAGTGGGGTTTGGGTGAAGATAGAGGGGAGTCGGGTTTGGTAAATATAGTGGCGATTCGGGTTTGGGTAAAGATAGAGGGGAGTGGAGTTTGGGTAAGGTTTAGGGGAGTGGCTTTTGGTAAAGATAGAGGGGAGTGGGGTTTGGTAAAGATAGAGGGGAGTGGAGTTTGGGTAAGGATGGAGGGGAGTGGGGTTTGGTAAAGATAGAGGGGAGTGCGGTTTTGGTAAAGATAGAGGGGAGTGGGGTCTGGGTAAAGATAGAGGGGAGTGCAGTTTGGGTAAAGATAGAGGTGTGTCAGGTTTGGTTGATGATAGAGGGGAGTGGGGTTTGGGTGAAGATAGAGGGGAGTGGGGTTTGAGTGAAGATGGAGGGGAGTGTGGTTTGGTAAAGATAGAGGCGAGTGGGGTTTGGTAAAGATAGAGGGGAGTGGAGTTTGGGTGAAGATAGAGGGGAGTGTGGTTTGGTAGAGATAGGGGGGAGAGGGGTTTGGTTAAAGATAGAGGGGATTGGGGTTAGGGTGAAGATAGAAGGGAGTGGCGTTTGGGTGAAGATAGAGGGGCGTGGGGTTTGCGTAAAGATAGACGGGAGTAGCGTTTGGTAAAGATAGAGAGGATTGGGGTTTGAGTAAAGATAGAGGGTAGTGGAGTTTGGTAAAGATAGAAAGGAGTTTGGTTTGGGTGAAGATAGAGGGGAGTGGCGTTTGGTAAAGTTAGAGGGGAGTGGATTTTGAGTGAAGATAGATGGGAGTGGGGCTTGGGTAAAGATAGAGGGGAGTGGGTTTGGATAAAGACAGAGGGGAGTGGGTTTTGGTAACGATAGAGGGGAGAGGGGTTTGGGTGAGGATAGAGGGGTGTGGGGTTTGGTAAAGATAGAGGGGAGTGCAGTTTGGCTAAAGATAGAGGGAAGTGATGTTTGGTAAAGACAGAGGGGGTTGGGGATTGATAAAGTTAGAGAAGAGTGGGGTTTGGGTGAAGATAGAGGGGAGTAGGGTTTGGCTGATGATAGAAGGGAGTGGGGATTGGGTGAAGATAGAGGGTATTGTGGTTTGGGTGAAGATAGAGGGCAGTGGGGTAAGGTAAAAATAGTGTGGAGTGGGATTTGGTAAAGATAGAGGCCATTAGGGTTTGGGTAAAGACAGAGGGGAGTGGAGTTTGGGTAAAGATAAAGAGGAGTGGGGTTTGGTAAAAATAGAGGGGAGTGGTGTTTGGTTAAAGATAGAGGGGAGCGGAGTTGGTTGAAGAGAGATCAGTGGTCTTTGGTTGAAGATAGAGGGGATTGGGGTTTGGGTAAATATAGAGGGGAAGGGGGTCTTGTGTGAATATAGAGGGGAGTGGGGTTTGTTAAAGATAGAGTGGAGTGGGGTTTGGGTAAAAATAGAGGGGAGTGGAGTTTGGGTAAGGATAGAGGGGAGTGGTGTTTTTGTAAAGATAGAGGGGAGTGGAGTTTGGTAAAGATAGAGGGGAGTTTGGTTTGGGTGAAGATAGAGGGGAGTGGGGATTAGTAATGATAGAGGGGAGTGGATATTGTGTGGAGATAGAGGGGAGTGGGGCTTGGGTAAAGATAGAGGGGAGTTTGTTTGGTTAAAGACAGAGGGGATTAGGGTTTGAGAACGATAGAGGAGAGTGGGGTTTGGCTGAGGATAGAGGGTATTGTGGTTTGGGTGAAGATAGAGGGCAGTGGGGTTTGGTAAAGATAGATGGGAGTGGGGTTTGATAAAGACAGAGGCGAGTGGGGTTTGGGTAAAGACAGAGGGGAGTGGAGTTTGGGTAAAGATAAAGGGGAGTGGGGTATGGTAAAGATAGAGGGGAGTGGGGTTTGGTAAAGACAGAGGCGAGTGGGGTTTGGGTAATGACAGAGGGGAGTGGAGTTTGGGTAAAGATAAAGGGGAGTGGGGTTTGGTAAAGATAGAGGGGAGTGGTGTTTGGGTAAAGATAGAGGGGGAGCGGGGTTGGGTGAAGATAGATAGCAGTGGTGTTTGGTTGAAGATAGAGGGGTGTGGGGTTTGGGTAAAGATAGGGGGGAGTGGGGTTTGGGTGAATATAGAGGGGAGTGCAGTTTGGGTAAAGATAGATGGGTGTGGGGTCTGGCTGAAGATAGAGGGGAGTGCGGTTTGGGTGAAGATAGATGGGAGTGGGGTTTGGTTGAAGATAGAGGGGAGTGGGGTTTGGTAAAGATAGAGGCGAGTGTGGTTTGGGTGAAGATAGAGGGGAGTGGGGTTTGGCTGAATATAGAGGGGAGTCAGATTTGGTAAAGTTAGAGGGGAGTGGGGTTTGGGTAAAGATAGAGGGAATTGGGGTTTGGGTGAAGATAGAAGAGAGTGGCGTTTGTGTGAAGATAGAGGGGCGTGGGGTTTGTGTAAAGATAGATGGGAGTGGCGTTTGGTAAAGATAGATGGGAGCAGGGTTTTGGTAAACATAGAGGGTAGTGGAGTATGGTAAAGATAAAGGGGAGTTTGGTTTGGGTGAAGATAGAGGGGAGTGTGGTTTGGTAAATATAGAGGGGAGTGGATTTTTGGTGAAGATAGATGAGAGTGGGGCTTGGGTAAAGATAGAGGGGACTGGGTTTGATAAAGATAGAGTGGAGTGGAGCTTGGTAAATATAGAGAGGAGTGGGTTTGGGTAAAGACACAGGGGAGTGGGGTTTGGTAACGATAGAAGGGAGTGGTGTTTGGGTGAGGATAGAGGGGAGTGGGGTTTGGTAAAGATAGAGGGGAGTGGAGTTTGGTGAAGATAGAGGGGAGTGGGGTTTGGTAAATACAGAGGGGAGTGGGGTTTGGTAAAGATATAGGTGAGTGGTGTTTTGGGAAAGAGAGAGGGGAGTGGGGTTTGGCTAAAGAGAGAGGGGGTAGCGTTTGGTAAAGATAGAGGGGAGCGGGGTTTGACTAAAGATAGACGGCAGTGGGCTTTGGTAAAGATAGAGGGGAGTGAGGGTCGTTAAATATAGACGGGCGTGAGGTTTGTAAAAATAGAGGGGCGTGGGGTTTGGTTAAGATAGAGGGCAGTGGGTTTTGGTAAAGATAGAGTGGAGTGGTGTTTGGGTAAAGATATAGGGGGTGGGTTTTGGTAAAGATAGAGGGTATTGTGGTTTGGGGGAAGATAGAGGGCAGTGGGCTTTTGTAAAGATAGTGGGGAGAGGAGTTTGGTAAAGATAGAGGCGAGTGGGGTTTGGGTAAAGACAGAGGGGAGTGGTGTTTGGGTAAAGATAAAGAGGAGTGGGGTTTGTTAACGATAGAGGGGAGTGGGGTTTGGGTGAGGATAGAGGGGAGTGGGGTTTGGTAAAGATAAAGCGGAGTGGGGTTTGGTAAAGATAGTGGTGAATGGGGTTTGGGTGAAGATAGAGGGGAGTGGGGTTTGGGTGAAGATAGAGGGGAGTGGAGTTTGGTGAAGATAGAGGGGAGTGGGGTTTGGTAAATACAGAGGGGAGTGGGATTTGGTAAAGATAGAGGGGAGTGCGGTTTGGGTAAAGATAGAGGGGTGTAGGGTTTGGCTGAAGATAGAAGGGAGTGGTGATTAGATGAAAATAGAGGGCAGTGGGGTTTGGTAAAGATAGAGGGGAGTGGGATTTGGTAAAGACAGAGGTGAGTGGGGTCTGGTAAAGACAGAGGGGAGTGGAGTTTGGGTAAAGATAAAGTGGAGTGGGGTTTGGTAAAGTGGAGGGCAGTGGTATTTGGGTAAAGATAGAGGGGAGCGGGTTTGGGTGAAGATAAAGGGGAGTGGGGTTTGGTAAAGATTGAACAGAGTGGCGTTTGGGAAAAGACAGAGGGGAGTGGGGTTTGGTAAAGATAGATGGGAGTGGGGTTTGGGTAAAGACAGAGGGGAGTGGGGTTTTGTAAAGATAGAGGGGAGTGGTGTTTGGGTGAAGATAGAAGGAGTGGGGATTGGTAAAGACGGAGGGGGTTGGGGTTTGGTAAAGATAGAGGAGAGTGCGTTTTGGCTGAAGATAGAGGGGAGTGGTGATTTGGGTAAAGATCGAGGGGAGTGCGTTTTGGTAAAGATAGAGGGGAGTGGGGTTTGGTAAAGATAGAGGGGAGTGCGGTTTGGGTAAAGATAGTAGGGTGTGGGGTTTGGTTGAAGATAGAAGTGAGTGGGGATTGGTTGAAGATAGTGGGTATTGTGGTTTGGGTGAAGATAGAGGGCAGTCGGGTTTGGTAAAGATAGAGGGGAGTGGGGTTTGGGTAAAGATACAGGCGAGTGGGGTTTGGTAAAGATAGACGGGATTGAGGGTGGTTAAATATAGACGGTCGTGGGGTTTGTAAAAATAGAGGGGCGTAGGGTTTGGTAAAGATAGAGAGGAGTGGGTTTGGGTAAAGATAGAGTGGAGTGGTGTTTGGGTAAAGATATAGGGGGTGGGTTTTGGTAAAGATAGAGGTTATTGTGGTTTAGGTGAAGATAGAGGGCAGTGAGGTTTCATAAATATAGAGGGGAGTAGGGTTTGGGTAAAGATAGAAGGGAGTGGGGTTTGGGTAAAGATAGAGGGGAGCGGGGTTTGGCTAAAGATAGACGGCAGTGGGCTTTGGGTGAAGATAGAGGGGAGTGGGGTTTGGTAAAGATAATGGTGAGTGGTGTTTGGCTGAAGATAGAAGGAGTGGGGATTGGTAAAGACGGAGGGGGTTGGGGTTTGGTAAAGATAGAGGAGAGTGCGTTTTGGCTGAAGATAGAGGGGAGTGGTGATTTGGGTAAAGATCGAAGGGAGTGCATTTTGGTAAAGATAGAGGGGATTGGGGTTTGGTAAAGATAGAGGGGAATGCGGTTTGGGTAAAGATAGTGGGGAGTGGGGTTTGGCTGAAGATAGAAGGTAGTGGGGATTGGTTGAAGATAGTGGGTATTGTGGTTTGGGTGAAGATAGAGGGCAGTTGGGTTTGGTAAAGATAGAGGGGAGTGGGGTTTGGGTAAAGATACAGGCGAGTGGGGTTTGGTAAAGATAGAAGGGATTGAGGGTGGTTAAATATAGACGGTTGTGGGGTTTGTAAAAATAGAGGGGCGTAGGGTTTGGTAAAGATAGAGGGGAGTGGTGTTTGGGTAAAGATATAGGGGGTGGGTTTTGGTAAAGATAGAGGTTATTGTGGTTTAGGTGAAGATAGAGGGCAGTGAGGTTTCATAAATATAGAGGGGAGTAGGGTTTGGGTAAAGATAGAAGGGAGTGGGGTTTGGGTAAAGATAGAGGGGAGCGGGGTTTGACTAAAGATAGACAGCAGTGGGCTTTGGTAAAGATAGAGGGGAGTGGGTTTGGGTAAAGATAAAGTGGAGTGGTGTTTGGGTAAAGATATAGGGGGTGGGTTTTGGTAAAGATAGAGGGGAGTGTGGCTTGGGTGAAGATAGAGAGGAGGTGGGTTGCGTAAAGACAGAGGCGTGGGGGTTTGGCGGAAGATAGAAGGGAGTGGGGATTGGGTGAAGATAGAGGGTATTGTGGTTTGGGGGAAGATAGAGGGCAGTGGGCTTTTGTAAAGATAGTGGGGAGTGGGGTTTGGGTGAAGATAGAGGGGAGTGGAGTTTCGTAAAGATAGAGGCGATTCGGGTTTGGGTAAATATAGAGGGGAGTGGAGTTTGGGTAAGGATAGAGGGGAGTGGGTTTTGGTAAAGATAGAGGTGTGTGGGGTTTGGCTGAAGATAGAGGGGACTGGGGTTTGGGTGAAAATAGAGGGGAGTGGGGTTTGGGTGAAGATAGAGGGGAGTGGGATTTGGTAAAGATAGAGGCGAGTGGGGTTTGGTAGAGATAGAGGAGAGTGGAGTTTTGGTGAAGATAGAGGGGAGTGTGTTTTGGTAGAGATAGGGGGGAGAGGGTTTTGGTAAAGATAGAGGGGAGTGGGGTTTGGTAAAGATAGAGGGGAGTGGGATTTGGAAAAGATAGAGGCGAGTGGGGTTTGTTAAAGATAGAGGGGAGTGGAGTTTGGGTGAAGATAGAGGGGAGTGTGGTTTGGTAGAGATAGGGGGGAGAGGGTTTTGGTAAAGATAGAGAGGAGTGGGGTTTGGTAAAGATAGAGGGGAGTGCGGTTTGGGTAAAGATAGAGGGGTGTGGGGTTTGGCTGAAGATAGAAGGGAGTGGTGATTGGATGAAAATAGCGGGCAGTGGGGTTTGGTAAAGATAGAGGGGAGTGGGATTTGGTAAAGACAGAGGTGAGTGGGGTTTGGGTAAAGACAGAGGGGAGTGGAGTTTGGGTAAAGATAAAGGGGAGTGGGGTTTGGTAAAGATGGAGGGCAGTGGTATTTGGGTAAAGATAGAGGGGAGCGGGGTTGGGTGAAGATAAAGGGGAGTGGGGCTTGGTAAAGATTGAACAGAGTGGCGTTTGGGAAAAGACAGAGGGGAGTGGGGTTTGGTAAAGATAGAGGGGAGTGGGGTTTGGCTGAAGATAGAAGGAGTGGGGATTGGTAAAGACAGAGGGGGTTGGGGTTTGGTAAAGATAGAGGAGAGTGCGTTTTGGGTTAAGATAGAGGGGAGTGGTGTTCTGGGTAAAGATCGAGGGGAGTGGGTTTTGGTAAAGATAGTGGGGAGTGGCGTTTGGTAAAGATAGAGGGGAGTGCGGTTTGGGTAAAGATAGTGGGGTGTGGGGTTTGGCTGAAGATAGAAGGGAGTGGGGATTGGGTGAAGATAGAGGGTATTGTGGTTTGGGTGAAGATATAGGGCAGTCGGGTTTGGTAAAGATAGTGGCGAGTGGGGTTTGGGTAAAGACAGAGGGGAGTGGAGTTTGGGTAAAGATAAAGGGGAGTGGGGTTAGGTAAAGATAGAGGGGAGTGGTGTTTGGGTAAAGATAGAGGGGAGCGGGTTTGGGTGAAGATAGTGAGCAATGGTGTTTGGTTGAAGATAGAGGGGAGTAGGGTTTGGGTAAAGATAGAGGAGTGTGGGGTTTGTGTGAATATAGAGGGGAGTGGGGTTTGGTAAAGATTGAGGGGAGTGGGGTTTTGGTAAAGATAGAGAGGAGTGGGGTTTGGGTAAAGATAAAGGGGAGTGGGGTTTGGTAAAGATAGAGGGGAGTGGAGTTTGGGTGAAGATAGAGGGGAGTGTGGTTTGACTAAAGATAGACGGCAGTGGGCTTTGGTAAAGATAGAGGGGAGTGAGGGTCATTAAATATAGACGGGCGTGGGGTTTGTAAAAATAGAGGGGCGTGGGGTTTGGTACAGATAGAGGGGAGTGGGTTTGGGTAAAGATAGAGTGGAGTGGTGTTTGGGTAAAGATATAGGGGGTGGGTTTTGGTAAAGATAGAGGTTATTGTGGTTTAGGTGAAGATAGAGGGCAGTGAGGTTTCATAAATATAGAGGGGAGTAGGGTTTGGGTAAAGATAGAAGGGAGTGGGGTTTGGGTAAAGATAGAGGGGAGCGGGGTTTGACTAAAGATAGACAGCAGTGGGCTTTGGTAAAGATAGAGGGGAGTGGGTTTGGGTAAAGATAAAGTGGAGTGGTGTTTGGGTAAAGATATAGGGGGTGGGTTTTGGTAAAGATAGAGGGGAGTGTGGTTTGGGTGAAGATAGAGAGGAGGTGGGTTGCGTAAAGACAGAGGCGTGGGGGTTTGGCGGAAGATAGAAGGGAGTGGGGATTGGGTGAAGATAGAGGGTATTGTGGTTTGGGGGAAGATAGAGGGCAGTGGGCTTTTGTAAAGATAGTGGGGAGTGGAGTTTGGTAAAGATAGAGGCAAATGGTGTTTAGGTAAAGACAGAGGGGAGTGGTGTTTGGGTAAAGATAAAGGGGAGTGGGGTTTGTTAACGATAGAGGGGAGTGGTGTTTGGGTGAGGATAGAGGGGAGTGGGGTTTGGTAAAGATAAAGGGGAGTGGGGTTTGGGTGAAGATAGAGGGGAGTGGGGTTTGGGTGAAGATAGAGGGGAGTGGTGTTTGGCTAAAGACAGGGGTGTGGGGTTTGGTAAAGATAGAGGGGAGTGGGGTTTGGCTAAAGATAGAGGGAAGTGGAGTTTGGTAAAGACAGCGGATTGGGGTTTAGTAAAGATAGAGGAGAGTGGGGTTTGGGTGAAGATAGTGGGGAGTGGGGTTTGTTAAAAATACAGGGGAGTGTGGTTTGGGTAAAGATACAGGCGAGTGGGGTTTGGTAAAGATAGTGGTGAGTGGTGTTTGGCTAAAGACAGAGGGGAGTGGGGTTTGGCTGAAGATAGAAGGGAGTGGAGATTGGTAAATACAGAGGGGGTTGGGGTTTGGTTAAGATAGAGGAGAGTGCGTTTTGGGTGAAGATAGCGTGGAGTGGGGTTTGGGTAAAGATCGAGGGGAGTGGCTTTGTGTAAACATAGAGTGGAGTGGTGTTCAGGTAAAGATAGAGGGAGTAGGTTTTGGTAAATATAGAGGGGAGTGTGGTTTGGGTGACGATAGAGAGGAGTGGGGTTTGTGTAAAGATAGAGGGGAGTGGGGTTTGGGTGAAGATAGAGGTGAGTGGGGTTTGGTAAAGATAGAGGGGAGTGGGGTTTTGGTAAAGATAGAGGGGAGTGGGGTTTGGTATAGATAGAGGGGAGTGGGATCTGGGTAAAGATAGAAGGGAGTGGAGATTGGTAAAGACAGAGGGGGTTGGTGTTTGGTAAAGACAGAGGAGAGTGCGTTTTGGGTGAAGATAGAGGGGAGTGGGGTTTGGGTAAAGATCGAGGGGAGTGGCTTTGGGTAAAGATAGAGTGGAGTGGTGTTTGGGTAAAGATAGAGGGAGTAGGTTTTGGTAAAGATAGAGGGGTGTGTGGTTTGGGTGACGATAGAGAGGAGTGGGGTTTGTGTAAAGATAGAGGGGTGTGGGTTTGGCTGAAGATAGAAGGGAGTAGGGATTGGGTGAAGATAGAGGGTACTGTTTGGGTGAAGATAGAGGGCAGTGGGGTATGGTAAAGATAGAGGGGAGTGGGGTTTGGTAAAGACAGAGGCGAGTGGGGTTTGATTAAAGACAGAGGAGAGTGGAGATTGGGTAAAGGTAGAGGGGAGTGGTGTTTGGGTAAAGATAGATGGGAGCGGGGTTGGGTGAAGATAGAGAGCAGTGGTGTTTGGTTGAAGATAGAGGGGAGTGGGGTGTGGGTAAAGATAGCGGGGAGTGGGGTTTGGGTGAATATAGAGGGGAGTGGGGTTCGGTAAAGATTGAACAGATTGGCGTTTGGGAAAAGACAGAGGGGAGTGGCTTTTGTAAAGATAGAGGGGAGTGTGGTTTGGTAAAGATAGATGGGAGTGGCGTTTGTGTAAAGACAGAGGGGAGTGGGGTTTGGGTAAAGATAGAGGGGATTGGGGTTTGGTAAAGTTAGAGGTGATTCTGGTTTGGATAAAGATAGAGGGGAGTGGGTTTTGGTAAAGATAGAGGGGAGTGGGGTTTGGTAAAGATATAGGGGAGTGGAGTTTGCGTAAGGACAGAGGGGAGTGGGGTTTTGTAAAGATAGAGGGGAGTGGGGTCTGGGTAAAGATAGAGGGGACTGGGGCTTGGGTAAAGAGAGAGGGGAGTGCAGATTGGGTAAAGATAGAGGGGCGTGGGGTTTGGTAAAGATAGTGGGGAGAGGGGTTTGGTAAAGATAGAGGTGAGTGGGGTTTGGGTAAAGATAGAGGGGAGTTAGGTTTGGGTGAAGATGGATGGGAGTGGGGTTTGGGTGAAGATAGAGGGGAGTGGAGTTTGCGTAAGGACAGAGGGAGTGGGGTTTTGTAAAGATAGAGGGGAGTGGGGTCTGGGTAAAGATAGAGGGGAATGGGGCTTGGGTAAAGAGAGAGGGGAATGCAGATTGGGTAAAGATGGAGGGGCGTGGGGTTTGGTAAAGATAGCGGGGAGAGGGGTTTGGTAAAGATAGAGGGGAGTGGGGTTTGGGTAAAGATAGAGGGGAGTTAGGTTTGGGTGAAGATGGATGGGAGTGGGGTTTGGGTGAAGATAGAGGGGCGTGGCGTTTGGGTGAATATAGAGGGGAGTCGGGTTTGGTAAAGATAGAGGGGAGTGGGGTTTGGGTAAAGATAGACGGGATTGGGGTTTGCCTATAGATAGATGGGAGTGGTGTTTGGTAAAGATAGAGGGGAGTGGGGTTTGGATAAATATAGAGGGTAGTGGAGTTTGGTAAAGATAGTGGGCAGTTTGGTTTGGGTGAAGATAGAGGGGAGTGGGGTTTGGTAAAGATAGAGGGGAGTGGATTTTGGGTGAATGTTGATGGGAGTGGGGCTTGGGTAAAGATTGAGGGGAGTGGGGTTTGATAAAGATGGAGTGGAGTGGAGCTTGGTAAAGATAGAGGGGAGTGGGTTTTGGTAAAGATAGAGGGGAGTAGGGTTTCGGTAAAGACAGAGGGGAGTGGGGTTTTGTAAAGATAGAAGGGGGTGTGGGGTTTGTTAAAGACGAAGGGGAGTGGGGTTTTGGTGGAGTTTGGTAAGGATAGAGGCGGTTGGGGTTTGGTAAAGATAGAGGGGAGTGGGGTTTGGGTGAAGATAGAGGGGAATGGGGTTTGGGAAAGATAGAAGTGAGTGGGGTTTTTTAAATATAGAGGTGAGTGGGGTTTGGGTGAAGATAGAGGGGTGTGGGGTTTGGGTGAAGATAGAGGGAGTGGAGTTTGTGTAAGGATAGAGGGGAGTGGGGTCAGGTAAAGATAGAGGGGAGTGGGGTTTGAGTAAAGATAGAGGGGACTGCAGTTTGGGTAAAGTTACAGGTATGTGGGGTTTGACTGAAGATCGAGGGGACTGGGGTTTGGGTGTAGATAGAGGGGAGTGGGGTTTTGTAAAGATAAAGGGGTGTGGGGTTTGTTAAAGACAAAGGGGAGTGGGGTTTGGGTAAAGTTAGAGGGGAGTGGGGTTTGGGTAAAGATAGAGGGGAGTGGGGTTTGGTAAAGATAGAGGGGAGTGTGGTTTGTGTAAAGATAGAGGGGTGTGTGGTTTGGCGGAAGATAGAGGGGAGTGGGATTTGGTAAAGATAGAGGGGAGTGGGGTTTGGGTGAAGATAGAGGGGAGTAGGGTTTGGGTGAAGATAGAGGGGAGTGGGGTTTCGTAAAGATAGAGGCGATTCGGGTTTGGGTAAATATAGAGGGGAGTGGAGTTTGGGTAAGGATAGAGGGGAGTGGGTTTGGTAAAGATAGAGGTGTGTGGGGTTTGGCTGAAGATAGAGGGGACTGGGGTTTGGGTGAAAATAGAGGGGAGTGGGGTTTGGGTGAAGATAGAGGGGAGTGGGATTTGGTAAATATAGAGGCGAGTGGGGTTTGGTAGAGATAGAGGAGAGTGGAGTTTTGGTGAAGATAGAGGGGAGTGTGTTTTGGTAGAGATAGGGGGGAGAGGGTTTTGGTAAAGATAGAGGGGAGTGGGGTTTGGTAAAGATAGAGGGGAGTGGGATTTGGAAAAGATAGAGGCGAGTGGGGTTTGTTAAAGATAGAGGGGAGTGGAGTTTGGGTGAAGATAGAGGGGAGTGTGGTTTGGTAGAGATAGGGGGGAGAGGGTTTTGGTAAAGATAGAGAGGAGTGGGGTTTGGTAAAGATAGAGGGGAGTGCGGTTTGGGTAAAGATAGAGGGGTGTGGGGTTTGGCTGAAGATAGAAGGGAGTGGTGATTGGATGAAAATAGCGGGCAGTGGGGTTTGGTAAAGATAGAGGGGAGTGGGATTTGGTAAAGACAGAGGTGAGTGGGGTTTGGGTAAAGACAGAGGGGAGTGGAGTTTGGGTAAAGATAAAAGGGAGTGGGGTTTGGTAAAGATGGAGGGCAGTGGTATTTGGGTAAAGATAGAGGGGAGCGGGGTTGGGTGAAGATAAAGGGGAGTGGGGCTTGGTAAAGATTGAACAGAGTGGCGTTTGGGAAAAGACAGAGGGGAGTGGGGTTTGGTAAAGATAGAGGGGAGTGGGGTTTGGCTGAAGATAGAAGGAGTGGGGATTGGTAAAGACAGAGGGGGTTGGGGTTTGGTAAAGATAGAGGAGAGTGCGTTTTGGGTTAAGATAGAGGGGAGTGGTGTTCTGGGTAAAGATCGAGGGGAGTGGGTTTTGGTAAAGATAGTGGGGAGTGGCGTTTGGTAAAGATAGAGGGGAGTGCGGTTTGGGTAAAGATAGAGAGGAGTGGGGTTTGGGTAAAGATAAAGGGGAGTGGGGTTTGGTAAAGATAGAGGGGAGTGGAGTTTGGGTGAAGATAGAGGGGAGTGTGGTTTGACTAAAGATAGACGGCAGTGGGCTTTGGTAAAGATAGAGGGGAGTGAGGGTCATTAAATATAGACGGGCGTGGGGTTTGTAAAAATAGAGGGGCGTGGGGTTTGGTACAGATAGAGGGGAGTGGGTTTGGGTAAAGATAGAGTGGAGTGGTGTTTGGGTAAAGATAGAGGGAGTAGGATTTGGTAAAGATATAGGGGAGTGTGGTTTGGGTGACGATAGAGAGGAGTGGGGTTTGTGTAAGGATAGAGGGGAGTGGGGTTTGATAAAGATAGAGGGGAGTGGGGTTTTGGTAAAGATAGAGGGGAGTGGGGGTTTGAGTAAAGATAGAGTGGACTGCAGTTTGGGTAAAGATACAGGTGTGTGGGGTTTGGCTGAAGATAGAGGGGACTGGGGTTTGGGTGAAGATAGAGGGGAGTGGGGTTTGTGTAAGGATAGAGGGGAGTGGGGTTTGATAAAGATAGAGGGGAGTGGGGTTTTGGTAAAGATAGAGGGGAGTGGGGGTTTGAGTAAAGATAGAGTGGACTGCAGTTTGGGTAAAGATACAGGTGTGTGGGGTTTGGCTGAAGATAGAGGGGACTGGGGTTTGGGTGAAGATAGAGGGGAGTGGGGTTTTGTAAAGATAAAGGGGTGTGGGGTTTGTTAAAGACAAAGGGGAGTGGGGTTTGGGTAAAGTTAGAGGGGAGTGGGGTTTGGGTGAACATAGAGGGAGTGGGGTTTGTTAAAGATACAGGGGAGTGTGGTTTGTGTAAAGATAGAGGGGTGTGGGGTTTGGCTGAAGATAGAGGGGAGTGCGGTTTGGGTGAAGATAGAGGTGAGTGGGGTTTGGGTGAAGATAGAAGGGAGTGGGGTTTGGTAAAGATAGAGGCGATTCGGGTTTCGGTAAATATAGAGGGGAGTGGAGTTTGGGTAAGGATAGAGGGGAGTGGGTTTTGGTAAAGATAGAGGGGAGTGGGGTTTGGTAAAATTAGAGGGGAGTGGAGTTTGGGTAAGGATGGAGGGGAGTGGGGATTGGTAAAGATAGAGGGGAGTGGGGTTTTGGTAAAGATAGAGGGGAGTGGGGTCTGGTAAAGATAGAGGGGAGTGGGGTTTGGGTAAAGATAGAGGGGACTGCAGTTTGGGTAAAGATAGGGGGGTGTGGGGTTTGGCTGAAGATAGAGGGGAGTGCGGTTTGGGTGAAGATAGAGGTGAGTGGGGTTTGGGTGAAGATAGAGGGGAGTGGGGTTTGGTAAAGATAGATGCGATTCGGGTTTGGGTAAATATAGAGGGGAGTGGAGTTTGGGTAAGGATAGAGGGGAGTGGGTTTTGGTAAAGATAGAGGGGAGTGGGGTTTGGTAAAGTTAGAGGGGAGTGGAGTTTGGGTAAGGATGGAGGGGAGTGAGGATTGGTAAAGATAGAGGGGAGTGGGGTTTTGGTAAAGATAGAGGGGAGTGGGGTCTGGTAAAGATAGCGGGGAGTGGGGTTTGGGTAAAGATAGAGGGGACTGCAGTTTGGGTGAAGATAGAGGTGTGTGGGGTTTGGCTGAAGATAGAGGGGACTGGGGTTTGGTAAAGATAGAGGGGAGTGCGGTTTGGGTAAAGATAGTGTGGTGTGGGGTTTGGCTGAAGATAGAAAGGAGTGGGGTTGGGTGAAGATAGAGGGTATTGTGGTTTGGGTGAAGATAGAGGACAGTCGGGTTTGGTAAAGATAGAGGGGAGTGGGGTTTGGTTAAGATAGAGGTGAGTGGGGTTTGGGTAAAGACGGGAGTGGAGTTTGGGTAAATATAAAGGGGAGTGGGGTTAGGTAAAGATAGAGGGGAGTGGTGTTTGGATAAAGATAGAGGGGAGTGGGTTTGGGTGAAGATAGTGAGCAATGGTGTTTGGTTGAAGATAGAGGGGAGTGGGGTTTTGGTAAAGATAGAGGAGTGTGGGGTTTGTGTGAATATACAGCGGAGTGGGGTTTGGGTGAATATACAGGGGAGTGGGGTTTGGTAAAGGTAGAGGGGAGTGGGGTTTGGGTAAAGATAGAGGGGAGTGGGGTTTGGGTAAAGATAGAGGGGAGCGGGGTTTGACTAAAGATAGACGGCAGTGGGCTTTGGTACAGATAGAGGAGAGTGAGTGTCGTTAAATATAGACGGGCGTGGGGTTTGTAAAAATAGAGGGGCGTGGGGTTTGGTTAAGGTAGAGGGCAGTGGGTTTGGGTAAAGATAGAGTGGAGTGGTGTTTGGGTAAAGATATAGGGGGTGGGTTTTGGTAAAGATACAGGGTATTGTGGTTTGGGGGAAGATAGAGGGCAGTGGGCTTTTGTAAAGATAGAGGAGAGTAAGGTTTGGTGAAGATAGAGGGGAGTGGGGTTTGGGTGAAGATAGAGAGGAGAGGGTTTTGGGTAAAGATAGGGGAGTGGGGTTTGGTAAAGATAGAGGAGAGTAGGGTTTGATGAAGATAGAGGGGAGTGGGGTTTGGGTGAAGATAGAGAGGAGAAGGTTTTGGGTAAAGATAGGGGAGTGGGGTTTGGGTGAAGATGGAGGGGAGTGGGCTTTGGTAAAGATACAGGGGGGTACAGTTTGGGAGAAGATAGAGGGGAGTGGGGTTTGTGTAAAGACAAAGGGGTGTGGGGTTCATTAAAGATAGAGGGGAGTAGGTTTTGGCTAAAGATATAGGGGCGTGGGGTTTGGGTAAAGACAGAGGGGAGTGGGGTCTGGTAAAGATAGAGGGGAGTGAGGTTTAGTAAGATAAAGGGGAGTTGGGTTTGGGTAAAGATAGAGGGGAGTGGGTTTGGGTAATGATAGAGGGGTGTGGGGTTTGGCTGAAGATAGAAGGGAGTGGTGATTGGATGAAAATAGAGGGCAGTGGGGTTTGGTAAAGATAGAGGGGAGTGGGATTTGGTAAAGACAGAGGTGAGTGGGGTTGGGTAAAGACAGAGGGGAGTGGAGTTTGGGTAAAGATAAAGGGGAGTGGGGTTTGGTAAGGATGGAGGGCAGTGGTATTTGTGTAAAGATAGAGTGGAGCGGGTTTGGGTGAAGATAAAGGGGAGTGGGGTTTGGTAAAGATTGAACAGAGTGGCGTTTGGGAAAAGACAGAGGGGAGTGCGGTTTGGTAAAGATAGAGGGGAGTGTGGTTTGGTAAAGATAGATGGGAGTGGGGTTTGGGTAAAGATAGATGGGAGTGGGGTTTGGGTAAAGACAGAGGGGAGTGGGGTTTTGTAAAGATAGAGGGGAATGGGGTTTGGGTTAAGATAGAGGGGAGTGGGGTTTGGTAAAGATAATGGTGAGTGGTGTTTGGCTAAAGACAGAGTGGAGTGGGGTTTCGTAAAGATAGAGGGGAGTGGGGTTTGGCTGAAGATAGAAGGAGTGGGGATTGGTAAAGACAGAGGGGGTTGGGGTTTGGTAAAGATAGAGGCGAGTGGGGTTTGGGTAAAGACAGGGGAGTGGTGTTTGGGTAAAGATAAAGGGTAGTGGGGTTTGTTAACGATAGAGGGGAGTGGGGTTTGGTAAAGATAGAGGGGAGTGGGGTTTGGTGAAGATAGTGGTGAGTGGTGTTTGGCTAAAGACAGAGGGGAGTGGGGTTTGGTAAAGATAGAGGGGAGTGGGGTTTGGCTAAAGATCGAGGGAAGTGGAGTTTGGTAAAGACAGAGGGGATTGGGGTTTGGTAAAGATAGAGGAGGGTGGGGTTTGGGTGAAGATAGAGAGGAGTGGGGTTTGGGTGAAGATAGAGGGCAGTGGGGTTTGGTAAAGATAGAGGGGAGAGGGGTTTGGTAAAGATAGAGGCGAGTGGGGTTTGGGTAAAGACAGAGGGGAGTGGTGTTTGGGTAAAGATAGAGGGGAGCAGGTTTGGGTTAAGATAGAGAGCAGTGGTGTTTGGTTGAAGATAGAGCGTAGTGGGTTTTTTTTAAAAATAGAGGGGTGTGGGGTTTGGGTGAATATAGAGGGGAGCGGGATTTGAATAAAGATAGACGGCAGTGGGCTTTGGTAAAGATAGATGGGATTGAGGGTCGTTAAATATAGACGGTCGTGGGGTTTGTAAAAATAGAGGGGCGTGGGGTTTGGTAAAGATAGAGGGGAGTGGGTTTGGGTAAAGATAGAGTGGAGTGAGGTTTGGTAAAGACAGTGGGGAGTGGGGTTTTGCTAAAGATAGAGGGGAGTCAGGTTTGGGTGAAGATTGAGGGAATTGGGGTTTGGGAAAGATAGAGCTGAATGGGGTTTGGGTGAGAAAGAGGGGAGTGTGGTTTGGGTGAAGATAGAAGGGAGTGGGCTTTGGTAAAGATAGAGGGGAGTGGGGTTTGTGTAAAGATAGAGGGGAGTGTGGTTTGGTAAAGATAGAGGGGGTGCAGTTTGGGTGAAGATAGAGGGAAGTGGTGTTTCGTTAAGATAGAGGGGAGTGGGGTTTGCGTAAAGACAAAGGGGTGTGGGGTTCATTAAAGATAGAGGGGAGTAGGGTTTAGCTAAAGATAGAGGAGTGTGGGGTTTGTTAAAGACAGAGGGGAGTGGGGTTTGGGTAAACATAGAGGTGAGTTTGGTTTGGTAACTATAGAGGGGAGTGGGGTTTGGGTGAAGATCGAGGGGAGTGGGGTTTGGCTAAATATAGAGGGGAGTGGAGTTTGGTAAAGATAGAGGGGGTTGAGTTTGGTAAAGATAGAGGGGAGTGGGGTTTGGGTAAAGATAGAGGGGAGTGGGGTTTGTGTAAAGATAGAGGGGAGAGGGGTTTGGTAAAGACAGTGGGGTGTGGGGTTTGCTAAAGATAGAGGGGTTTGGGGTATGGATGAAGATAGAGGGGAGTGGGGTTTGGGAAAGATAGCGGTGAGTGGGGATTGTTAAAGATTCAGCGGAGTGGGGTTTGGGTGAAGATAGAGGGAAGTGGGGTTTGGGTGAAGATAGAGGGGAGTGGACTTTGGTAAAGATAGAGGAGAGTAAGGTTTGGTGAAGATAGAGGGGAGTGGGGTTTGGGTGAAGATAGAGAGGAGAGGGTTTTGGGTAAAGATAGGGGAGTGGGGTTTGGTAAAGATAGAGGAGAGTAGGGTTTGATGAAGATAGAGGGGAGTGGGGTTTGGGTGAAGATAGAGAGGAGAAGGTTTTGGGTAAAGATAGGGGAGTGGGGTTTGGGTAAAGATGGAGGAGAGTGGGCTTTGTTAAAGATTCAGCGGAGTGGCGTTTGGGTGAAGATAGACAGGACTGGGGTTTGGGTGAAGATAGAGGGGTGTGGGGTTTATGTAAAGATAGAAGGGAGTGGGGTTTGGTAAAGATAGACGGGGGTGCGGTTTGGGTGAAGATAGAGCAGAGTGGGGTTGGGTGAAGATAGAGGGGAGTGGGGTTTGCGTAAAGATGGAGGGGAGTGGGGACTGGGTAAAGTTAGAGGGGGGAGGGGTTTGGTAAAGTTAGAGGGGAGTGGAGTTTGGTAAAGAAAGAGGGGAGTTAGGTTTGGGTGAAGATAGAGGGGGGTGTGGTTTGGGTAAAGATAGAGGGGAGTGGCATTAGGGTGAAGATAGAGGGAGGTGGGGTTGGGGTAAAGATAGAGGGGAGTGGGATTTGGTAAATATAGAGGGGAGTGGGGTTTGGTAAAGATAGAGGGGAGTGTGGTTTGGTAAAGATAGAGTGGGTGCGGTTCGGGTGAAGATAGAGGGGAGTGGGATTTCGTAAAGATAGAGGGGAGTGGGGTTTGCGTAAAGACACAGGGGTGTGGGGTTCAGTAAAGATAGAGGGGAGTAGGGTTTAGCTAAAGATAGAGGGGAGTGGGGTTTGTTAAAGACAGAGGGGAGTGGAGTTTGGGTTAACATAGAGGTGAGTTTGGTTTGGTAACGATAGAGAGGAGTGGGGTTTGGGTGAAGGTCGAGGGGAGTGGGGTTTGGCTAAATATAGAGGGGAGTGGAGTTTGGTAAAGATAGAGGGGGTGGGGTTTGCTAAAGATAGAGGGGAGTGGGGTTTGGGTAAAGATAGATGGGAGTGGGGTCTGGTAAAGATAGAGGGGAGTGAGGTTTAGTAATGATAAAGGTGTGTGGGCTTTGGGTAAAGATAGAGGGGAGTGGGTTTGGATGAAGATAGAGGGGAGTGAGGTTTGGTAAAGACAGTGGGGAGTGGGGTTTGCAAAAGATAGTGGGGAGTGGGGTTTGCGTGAAGATAGAGGAGAGTGGGGTTTGGGAAAGATAGCGGTGAGTGGGGTTTGTTAAAGATAGAGCTGAGTGGGGTTTGGGTGAGAAAGAGGGTAGTGGGGTTTGGGTGAAGATAGAGGGGAATGGGGTTTGGTAAAGATTGATGTGAGTGAGGTTTGGTAAAGAGAGGGGAGTGGCATTTGTGTGAAGATAGAGGGGAGTGCCGTTTGAGTGAAGATAGAGGGGAGTGGGGTTTGGTAAAGATAGAGAGGGGTGGCGTTTGAGTGAAGATAGAGGGGAGTGGGGTTGTGTAAAGATAGAGGTGAGTGGGGTTTGGGTGAAGATAGAGGGGAGTGGGGTTGGGTAAAGATCGAGGGCAGTGAGCTTTGGATAAAGAGAGAGGGGAGTGGGCCTTGGTAAAGATAGAGGGGAATGGGTTTGGGTAAACATAGACGGGAGTGGTGTTCGGTAAAGATAGAGGCGGGTGGGGTTTGGATGAAGATAGAGGGGAGTGGGGTTTGGGTGAAGATAGAGAGCAGTGGGTTTTGGGTGAAGATAGAGGAGAGTGGGGTTTATGTAAGGATAGAGGGGAGGGGGTTTTGGTAAAGATAGATGGGGGTACAGCTTGGGTGAAGATAGAAGGGAGTGGGGTTTGGTAAAGATAGAGGGGAGTGGTGTTTGCGTAAAGACTAAGGTGGGCGGGGTTTGGTAAAGATAGAGGGGAGTGGGGTTTGGGTGAAGATAGAGAGCAGTGGGTTTTGGGTGAAGATAGAGGAGAGTGGGGTTTATGTAAGGATAGAGGGGAGGGGGTTTTGGTAAAGATAGATGGGGGTACAGCTTGGGTGAAGATAGAAGGGAGTGGGGTTTGGTAAAGATAGAGGGGAGTGGTGTTTGCGTAAAGACTAAGGTGGGCGGGGTTTGGTAAAGATAGAGGGGAGTAGGGTTTGGGTAAATATAGAGGGGAGTGGGGTTTGGTAAAGATAGAGGGAAGTGGGGACTGGGTACAGATAGAGGGAAGTGGGGTTTGGCAAAGTTAGAGGGGACTGGGGTTTGATAAAGAAAGAGGGGAGTTAGGTTTGGGTGAAGATAGAGGGGGGTGTGGTTTGGGTAAAGATAGAGGGGAGTGGGATTCGGGTGAAGATAGAGGGAGGTGGGGTTGGGGTAAAGATAGAGGGGAGTGGGATTTGGTAAATATAGAGGGGAGTGGGGTTTGGTAAAGATAGAGGGGAGTGTGGATTTGTAAAAATAGAGGGGGTGCGGTTTGGGTGAAGATAGAGGGGAGTGGGGTTTCGTAAAGATAGAGGGGAGTGGGGTTTGCGTAAAGACAAAGGGGTGTGGTGTTCAGTAAAGATAGAGGGGAGTAGGGTTCGGCTAAAGTTAGAGGGGCGTGGGGTTTGGGTAAAGACAGAGGGGAGGGGGGTTTAGTAAAGATAGATGGGACTGGGGTTTGTTAAACACAGAGGGGAGTGGGGTTTGGATAAACATAGAGGTGAGTTTGGTTTGGTAACGATAGAGGGGAGTGGAGTTTGGTAAAGATAGAGGGGAGTGGGGTTTGGGTAAAGACAGAGGGGAGTGGGGTTTGCGTAAAGACTAAGGGGAGTGGGGTTTGGTAAAGATAGAGGGGAGTAGGGTTTGGGTAAATATAGAGGGGACTGTGGTTGGGTAAAGATACAGGGGAGTGGGGTTTGGTAAAGATGGAGGGGAGTGGGGACTGGGTAAAGATAGAGGAGGAGGGGTTTGGTAAAGTTAGAGGGTGTGGGGTCTGGTAAAGATAGAGGGGAGTGAGGTTTAGTAAAGATAAAGGGGTGTGGGGTTTGGGTAAAGATAGAGGGGAGTGGATTTGGGTAAAGATAGAGGGGAGTGGGGTTTGGGTAAAGACAGAGTGGAGGGGGGTTTTGTAAAGATTGAGCGGAGTCGGGTTTGTTAAAGACAGAGGGGAGTGGGGTTTGGGTAAACATAGAGGTGAGTTTGGTTTGGTAACGATAGAGGGGAGTGGGGTTAGGGTGAAGGTCGAGGGGAGTGGGGTTTGCCTAAATATAGAGGGGAGTGGAGTTTGGTAAAGATAGAGGTAGTGTGGTTTGGTAAAGATAGAAGGGAGTGGGGTTTGGGTAAAGATAGAGGGGAGTGGGGACTAGGTAAAGATAGAGGGGGAGGGGTTTGGTAAAGTTAGAGGGTGTGGGGTTTGGTAAAGATAGAGGGGAGTAGGGTTTGGGTAAATATAGAGGGGAGTGTGGTTGGGTAAAGATACAGGGCAGTGGGGTGTGGTAAATATGGAGGGGAGTGGGGACTGGGTAAAGATAGAGGGGGAGGGGTTTGGAAAAGTTAGAGGGTGTGGGGTTTGGTAAAGAAAGAGGGGAGTTAGGTTTGGGTGAAGATAGAGGGGGGTGTGGTTTGGGTAAAGATAGAGGGGAGTGGGATTAGGGTGAAGATAAAGGGAGGTGGGGTTAGGGTAAAGATAGAGGGGAGTGGGATCTGGTAAATATAGAGGTGAGTGGGGTTTGGTAAAGATAGAGGGGGTGTGGTTTGGTAAAGATAGAGCGGGTGCGGTTTGGGTGAAGATAGAGGGGAGTGGGGTTTCGTAAAGATAGAGGGGAGTGGGGTTTGCGTAAAGACAAAGGGGTGTGGGGTTCAGTAAAGATAGAGGGGAGTAGGGTTAGGGTGAAGGTCAAGGGGAGTGGGGTTTGGCTAAATATAGAGGGGAGTGGTGTTTGGTAAAGATAGAGGTGTTGTGGTTTGGTAAAGATAGAAGGGAGTGGGGTTTGGGTAAAGATAGAGGGGAGTGGGGTCTGGTAAAGATAGAGGGGAGTGAGGTTTAGTAAAGATAAAGGGGTGTGGGGTTTGGGTAAAGATAGAGGCGAGTGGATTTGGGTAAAGATAGAGGGGAGTGGGGTTTGGGTAAAGACAGAGTGGAGGGGGGTTTTGTAAAGATTGAGCGGAGTGGGGTTTGTTAAAGACAGAGGGGAGTGAGATTTGGATAAACATAGAGGTGAGTTTGGTTTGGTAACGATAGAGGGGAGTGGGCTTTGGGTGAAGGTTGAGGGGAGTGGAGTTTGGTAAAGATAGAGGGGGTGGGGTTTGGTAAAGATAGAGTGGAGTGGGGTTTGGGTGAAGGTCGAGGGGAGTGGGGTCTGGCTAAATATAGAGGGGAGCGGAGTTTGGTAAAGATAGAGGGGAGTGGAGTTTGGGTAAAGATAGAGGGGAGTGAGGTTTGGTAAAGACAGTGGGGAGTGGGATTTGGTGTAGATAGAGGGTAGTGGAGTTTGGCTAAAGGTAGAGGGGAGTTCGGTGTGGTAAAGATAGAGGGGAGTGGGGATTGGTAAAGATAGAGGGGAGTGGGATTTGGTTAAGATAGAGGGGAGTGGGGATTGGATAAAGATAGAGGGGAGAGGGGTTTGGTAAAGATAAAGGGGAGTGGGATTTGGTAAAGAAAGAGCGGAGTGGGGTTTGGGTGAAGATAGAGGGGGTGGGGTTTTGGTAAACATAGAGGGGAGTGGAGTTTGGGTAAGATAGAGGGGGGTGGGGTTTGGGTAAAGATAGAGGGGAGTGGGGTTTGGTAAAGATAGAGGGGAGTGGGGTTTGGCTGAAGATAGAGGGGACTGGGGTTTGGTAATGATAGAGTGGAGTGTGGTTTTGTAAAGATAGAGGGGAGTGGGGTTTGGGTAAAGATAGAGGGGAGTGGGGTTTGGGTGAAGATACAGGGGAGTGGGGTTTGGGTAAAGTTAGAAGGGAGTGGGGTTTGGGTGAAGATAGAGGGGAGTGGGGTTTGGGTGAAGATAGAGGGGAGTGGAGTTTGCTAAAGATAGAGGGGAGTGGGGTTTGGTTAAAGATAGAGGGGAGTGGTGTTTGGGTAAAAATATAGGGGAGTGAGGATCGGTAAAGATAGAGGGAGTGGGGTTTGCGTAAAGATGCAGAGGAGTAGTGTTTGGTTGAAGATAGAGGGGTGTGGGGTTTGGGTAAAGACAGAGGGGAGTGGGGTATGGTAAAGATAGAGGGGAATGGGGTTTTGGAAAGATAGCGGTGAGTGGGGATTGTTAAAGATAGAGCGGAGTTGGGTTTCGGTGAACATAGAGGGAAGTGGGGTTTCGGTGAAGATAGAGGGGAGTGGGGTTTAGTAAATATAAAGGGGAGGTGGGTTTGGGTAAAGACAGAGGGGAGTGGGGTTTGGGTAAAGATAGAGGGGAGTGAGGTTTGGTAAAGACAGTGGGGAGTTGGGTTTGCTAAAGATAGAGGGGAGTGGGGTTTGGGTGAAGATAGAGGGGAGTGGAGTTTGGTAAAGATAGAGGGGAGTGGGGTTTGGTTAAAGATAGAGGGGAGTGGTGTTTGGGTAAAGATAGAGGGGAGTGAGGATCGGTAAAGATAGAGGGAGTGGGGTTTGCGTAAAGATACAGAGGAGTAGTGTTTGGTTGAAGATAGAGGGGTGTGGGGTTTGGGTAAAGACAGAGGGGAGTGGGGTTTGGTAAAGATAGATGGGAGTGGGGTTTGGGTAAAGATAGAGGGGAATGGGGTTTGGGAAAGATAGCGGTGAGTGGGGATTGTTAAAGATAGAGCGGAGTTGGGTTTCGGTGAACATAGAGGAAAGTGGGGTTTTGGTGAAGATTGAGGGGAGTGAGGTTTGGGTAAATATAGTGGAGAGTGGGGTTTGGTATAGATAGAGGGGAGTTAGGTTTAGTAAAGATAAAGGGGAGGTGGGTTTGGGTAAAGACAGGGGAGTGGGGTTTGGGTAAAGATAGAGGGGAGTGAGGTTTGGTAAAGACTGTGGGGAGTTGGGTTTGCTAAAGATAGAAGGGTGTGGGGTTTGGGTGAAGATAGAGGGGAGTGGGGCTTGCCAAGATAGCGCTGAGTGGGGTTTGTTAAAGATAGAGCTGAGTGGGGTTTGTGTGAGAAAGAGGGGAGTGGGGTTTGAGTGAAGATAGAGGGGAGTGAGCTTTGGTAAAGATAGAGGGGAGTGGGGTTTGGTAAACATATACACGAGTGGGGTTTGTGTGAAGATAGAGGGAAATCGGGTTTGGGTGAACTAGAGAGGAGTGGGATTTGGGTGAAGATAGAGAGGAGTGGGGTTGGGTGAAGATAGAGGGGAGTGGGGATTGGGAAAAATAGAGGGGGTGGTGTTTGGTAAAGATAGAGTGGGGTGCGGTTTGGGTGAAGATAGAGGGGAGTGGGGTTTGGGTGAAGATAGAGAGGAGTGGGGTTTGGGTGAAGATAGAGGGGAGTGGGGTTTCAGTAAAAATAAAGAGGCGTGGGTTTGGTAAAGATAGATGAGTGTGGGGTTTGAGTGAAGATAGAGGGGAGTGGGTTTAGTAAAGATAGATGAGAATGGGGTTTGGGTGAAGATAGAGGGCAGTGAGGTTTGGTAAAGATAGAGGGGAGTGGGCTTTGGTAAAGATAGAGGGGAGGGCATTTTGCTAAAGATAGATTGGTGTGGGTTTGGGTAAAGATAGACGAGAGTGGGGTTTTGGGTGAAGATAGAGATGAGAGGGGGATTGTGTGAAGATAGAGAGGAGTGGGGTTTGGGTGAGATAGAGGGGAGTGGGGTTTGGGTAAAGATAGAGGGGGGTGCGGTTTGGGTGAAGATAGAGGGGAGTGGGGTTGGGTAAAGATAAAGGGGAGTGGGGTTTGCGTAAAGACTAAAGGAGGTGGGGTTTGGTAAAGATAGAAGGGAGTAGTGTTTAGGTAAAGATAGAGGGGAGTGGGGTTTGGTAAAGATAGTGGGGAGTGGGGTTTGGTAAAGATAGAGGGAGGTGGGGTTTGGTAAAGATAGAGCGGTGTGGGATTTGGTAAGAGGGGAGTGGGGTTTGGTAAATATAGAGGGGAGTGGGGTTTGGTAAAAATAGAGGGGAGTAGTGTTTTGTGAAGATAGAGGGGAGTGAGGTTTGGGTAAAGATAGAGGGGAGTGGGGTTTGGTAAATATAGAGGGGAGTGGGGTTTGGGTGAAGATACAGGGGAGTGGGTTTTGTGTAAAGATAGAGGGAAGTGGAGTTTGGATGAAGATTGAGGGGAGTGCCGTTTCGGTGAATATAGTGGGAAGTGGAGTTTGGTAAAGATATAGGGGTGTGGGATTTGGGTAAAGATAGATGGATGTGAGGATCGGTAAAAATAGAGGGGAGTGGGGTTTGGGTGAAGATAGAGGGGGTGGGGTTTGGGTGAAGATAGAGCGGAGTGGGGTTGGTTAAAGATAAAGGGGAGTGGGGTTTGCGTAAAGACTAAAGGAGGTGGGGTTTGGTAAAGATAGAGGGGAGTCGTGTTTAGGTAAAGATAGAGGGGAGTGGGGTTTGGTAAAGATAGTGGGGAGTGGGGTTTGGTAAAGATAGAGGGAGGTGGGGTTTGGTAAAGATAGAGCGGTGTGGGATTTGGTAAATATAGAGGGGAGTGGGGTTTGGTAAAAATAGAGGGGAGTAGTGTTTTGTGAAGATAGAGGGGAGTGAGGTTTGGGTAAAGATAGTGGGGAGAGGGGTTTGGTAAAGATAGAGGGGAGTTATGTTTAGTAAAGATAAAGGGGAGGTGGGTTTGGGTAAAGACAGAGGGGAGTGCGGTTTGGGTGAAGATAGAGGGGAGTGGGGTTGGGTAAAGATAAAGGGGAGTGGGGTTTGCGTAAAGACTAAAGGAGGTGGGGTTTGGTAAACATAGAGGGGTGTAGTGTTTAGGTAAAGATAGAGGGGAGTGGGGTTTGGTAAAGATAGTGGGGAGTGGGGTTTGGTAAAGATAGAGGGAGGTGGGGTTTGGTAAAGATAGAGCGGTGTGGGATTTGGTAAATATAGAGGGGAGTGGGGTTTGGTAAATATAGAGGGGAGTGGGGTTTGGTAAAAATAGAGGGGAGTAGTGTTTTGTGAAGATAGAGGGGAGTGAGGTTTGGGTAAAGATAGAGGGGAGTGGGGTTTGGTAAATATAGAGGGGAGTGGGGTTTGGGTGAAGATACAGGGGAGTGGGTTTTGTGTAAAGATAGAGGGAAGTGGAGTTTGGATGAAGATTGAGGGGAGTGCCGTTTCGGTGAATATAGTGGGAAGTGGAGTTTGGTAAAGATATAGGGGTGTGGGATTTGGGTAAAGATAGATGGATGTGAGGATCGGTAAAAATAGAGGGGGTGGGGTTTGGGTGAAGGTAGAGCGGAGTGGGGTTGGTTAAAGATAAAGGGGAGTGGGGTTTGCGTAAAGACTAAAGGAGGTGGGGTTTGGTAAAGATAGAGGGGAGTCGTGTTTAGGTAAAGATAGAGGGGAGTGGGGTTTGGTAAAGATAGTGGGGAGTGGGGTTTGGTAAAGATAGAGGGAGGTGGGGTTTGGTAAAGATAGAGCGGTGTGGGATTTGGTAAATATAGAGGGGAGTGGGGTTTGGTAAAAATAGAGGGGAGTAGTGTTTTGTGAAGATAGAGGGGAGTGAGGTTTGGGTAAAGATAGTGGGGAGTGGGGTTTGGTAAAGATAGAGGGGAGTTATGTTTAGTAAAGATAAAGGGGAGGTGGGTTTGGGTAAAGACAGAGGGGAGTGCGGTTTGGGTAAAGATAGAGGGGAGTGAGGTTTGGTAAAGACTGGGGAGTGGGGTTTGCTAAAGATAGAGGGGAGTGGGGTTTGGTAAATATAGAGGGGAGTGGGGTTTGGGTGAAGATACAGGGGAGTGGGTTTTGTGTAAAGATAGAGGGAAGTGCAGTTTGGATGAAGATTGAGGGGAGTGCCGTTTCGGTGAATATAGTGGGAAGTGGAGTTTGGTAAAGATAGAGGGGTGTGGGATTTGGGTAAAGATAGATGGGTATGAGGATCGGTAAAAATAGAGGGGAGTGAGGTTTGGGTGAAGATAGAGGGGGGTGGGGTTTGGGTAAAGATAGAGGGGAGAGGAGTTTGGTAAAGACAATGGGGTGTGGGGTTTGCTAAAGTTAGAGGGGTGTGAGGTTTGGGTGAAGATAGAGGGGAGTGGCGTTTGGTAAAGATAGAGGGGAGTGGGATTTGGTAAAGATAGAGGGAAGTAGGGATTGGCTAAAGATAGAGGGGATTGGGGTTTGGTAAATATAGAGGGGAGTGGGGTTTGGTAAAGAAAAAGCAGAGGGGTTTATGTGAAGATAGAGGTGGTGGGGTTTTGGTAAAGATAGAGGGGAGTGGGGTTTGGGTAAAGATAGAGGGGAGTGGGGTTTGGTAAATATAGAGGGGAGTGGGGTTTGGTAAAGATAGAGGGGAGTGGGGTTTGGTAAAGATAGAGGGGAGTGGGGTTTGGCTGAAGATAGAGGGAACTGGGGTTTGGTAATGATAGAGTGGAGTGTGGTTTTGTAAAGATAGAGGGGAGTGGGGTTTGGGTAAAGATAGAGAGGAGTGGGGTTTGGGTGAAGAACAGGGGAGTGGGTTTTGGTAAAGATAAAGGGGAGTGGGGTTTGGTAAAGAAAGAGCGGAGTGGGGTTTGTGTGAAGATAGAGATAGTGGGGTTTTGGTAAAGATAGAGGGGAGTGGGGTTTGGGTAAGATAGAGGGGGGTGGGGTTTGGGTAAAGATAGAGGGGAGTGGGGTTTGGTAAATATAGAGGGTAGTGGGGTTTGGTAAAGATAGAGGGGAGTGGTGTTTGGGTAAAGATAGAGGGGAGTGAGGATAGGTAAAGATAGAGGGAGTGGGGTTTGCATAAAGATACAGAGGAGTAGTGTTTGGTTGAAGATAGAGGGGTGTGGGGTTTGGGTAAAGACAGAGGGGAGTGGGGTTTGGTAAAGATAGAGGGGAGAGGGGTTTGGTAAAGATAGAGGGGTGTGGGGTTTGGGTGAAGGTAGAGGGGAGTGGTGTTTGGTAAAGATAGAGGGGAGTGGGGTTTGGGTGAAGATAGACGAGCGTGTGGTTTGCGTAAAGATAGAGGGCAGTGGAGTTTGGTAAAGATAGAGGTGAGTGGGGTTTTGTAAAGATAGAGGGGAGTAGGGATTGGCTAAAGATAGAGGGGATTGGGGTTTGGTAAAGATAGAGGGGAGTGGGGTTTGGTATAGATAGAAGGAAGTGTGGTTTTGGTGAAGATAGATGGGGGTGGGGTTTGTGTAAGGATAGAGGGGCTTGGTGTTTGATAAATATAGAGGGGAGTGGGTTTTGGTAAAGATAAAGGGGAGTGGGGTTTGGTAAAGAAAGAGCGGAGTGGGGTTTGTGTGAAGATAGAGATAGTGGGGTTTTGGTAAAGATAGAGGGGAGTGGGGTTTGGGTAAGATAGAGGGGGGTGGGGTTTGGGTAAAGATAGAGGGGAGTGGGGTTTGGTAAATATAGAGGGTAGTGGGGTTTGGTAAAGATAGAGGGGAGTGGGGTTTGGCTGAAGATAGAGGGAACTGGGGTTTGGTAATTATAGAGTGGAGTGTGGTTTTGTAAAGATAGAGGGGAGTGGGGTTTGGGTAAAGATAGAGGGGAGTGGGGTTTGGGTGAAGAACAGGGGAGTGGGGTTTGGGTAAAGATAGAGGGGAGTGGGGTTTGGGTGAAGATAGAGGGGAGTGGAGTTTGGTAAAGATACAGGGGAGTGGGGTTTGATTAAAGATAGAGGGGAGTGGTGTTTGGGTAAAGATAGAGGGGAGTGAGGATAGGTATAGATAGATGGAGTGGGGTTTGCATAAAGATACAGAGGAGTAGTGTTTGGTTGAAGATAGAGGGGTGTGGGGTTTGGGTAAAGGCAGAGGGTAGTGGGGTTTGGGTGAAGATAGCGGGGGGTGGGGTTTGCGTAAAGATAGAGGGGAGTGGGGTTTGGTAAAGCTAGAGGGGAGTGGGGCTTGGGACAATACAGAGGGGACTGGTGTTTGGTAAAGATAGAGGGGAGTGGGGTTTGGTAAAGATAGAGGGGTGTGGGGTTTTTTAAAGATAGAGGGGAGTGGGGTTTGGGTAAAGAGAGGGGAGTGAGGTTTGGTAAAGATAGAGGTGAGTGTGGTTTGGAAAAGACAGAGGGGAGTGGCTTTGGGTAAAGATAGAGCGGGTTGGGGTTTGTGTGAAGATAGAGGGGAATGGGGTTTGGGTGAAGATAGAGAGGAGTGGGGTTTGTGTGAAGATAGAGGGGAGTGGGGTTTGGTAAAGATAGAGGGGAGTTCGGATTGGCTAAAGATAGAGGGGATTGGGGTTTTGGTAAAGATAGAGGGGAGTGAGGTTTGGTAAAGATAGAGGGAGTGGGGTTTGGCTGAAGATAGAGGGGGGTGGGGTTTGTGCAAAGATATAGGAGCTTGGGGTTTGATAAAAATAGAGGGGAGTGGGGTTTTGTAAAGATAGAGGGGATTGGGGTTTTGGCAAAGAGACAGCAGTGGGGTTTGGGTGAAGATAGAGGGGTGTGGTGTTTGGTAAAGATAGAGGGGCTTGGGATTTGCGTAAAGATAGAGGGGAGTTGAGTTTGGTAAAGATAGATGGGGTGGGGTTTGGTTGAAGATAGAGGGGAGTGGGGTTTGGTGAAGATAGAGGGGAGTGGGGTTTGGTAAAGATAGAGGGGAGTGGGGTTTGGGTGAAGATAGAGGGCAGTGGGGTTTGGGTGAAGATAGAGGGAAGTGGGGTTTGGTAAAGATAGAGGGGAGTGGGCTTTGGTAAAGATAGAGGGGAGAGCGTTTTGGTAAATATAGAGGGGAGTGGGTTTGAGTAAAGATAGTCTGGTGTGGGGTTTTTGTAAAGATAGAGGGGAGTGGGGTTTGGGTGAAGGTAGAGAGGAGAGGGATTTTGGTGAAGATAGAGGGGAGTGGGGTTTGGGTGAAGATAGAGGGGAGTGGTGTTTGGGTACATATAGTGGGGAGTGGGTTTGGTCAAGATAGAGGTGGATGGGGTTTGGGTTAAGATAGAGGGGAGTGGGGTTTGGGTGAATATAGAGAGGAGTGGGGTTTTGGTGAAGATAGAGGGGAGTGGAGTTTGGGTAAAGATAGAGGAGAGTGGGGTTTGGTAAAGATAGAGTGGGGTGCCGTTTCGGTGAAGGTAGCGGGGAGTGGGGTTTGGTAAAGGTAGAGGGGAGTGGGGTTTGCGTAAAGACAGAGGGGAGTGGGATCTGGGAAAGGTAGAGGGGAGTGAGGTTTCCGTAAAGACTGAGGGGAGTGTGGTTTTGGTAAAGATGGAGGGGAGTTGGGTTTGGGTAAAGACAGAGGGGAGTGGTGTTTGGCTGAATATAGAGGGGAGTTGGGGTCTGCTAAAGATAGAGTGGAATGGGGTTTGGGTGTAGATAGAATGGAGTGGGGTTTGGTAAAGGTTACAGTTTGTGGGGCAGGGTAAATAGAATGGTTGATGAGATTCACTGCTTGGAGGAAGATACTTTGAAGAAGACGTGAAGTTTTTGTTTTCATTGCCCTGTGGTACTTTCCAGAAGAGACCTTTTAGGAAAAGCTGTTTGCAGGGTGGGCAGTGTCCACATGAATTTTCCTGAGCACTTCTTTGTCATGGACACACAAGTCCTGCAGCAATGCTGGACTGAAGCCAATGATCGCTTCTGCTGACCTGATAGTTTCCAAAAACTGCAGCAAACTGTGAGAGGAACCCGCACCAATCCGTCAGTGATGGCTGATGTGAGGATGCTCTCTGTGATGGCAGTGTACATTTGCACCGGATGTTCTGGGGAAGTTCGAACTTCACCAAATAATCTTTTGCCAATGTTTTTGTTAAACCTGTGCTGCCAGGTTTTTAGATCTACCCGTTCTCTGCCTGTCACAAGTTTATGGATGGCCATATTGTCCCCCATCAGCCTTTTCCTCCAGGGAAAACAGTGCCAGTTTATCGCACCTTTCCTTGTGATTCGAAGCCATCAGCCCTTGCAACAGCCCTGTGAATCTTTTCTGCAGGAAGGGAAGTCCATGGTCTCGTTGAAATGGGCTGCTCTATTCCGGGTGGCATTGACTGTCTTGAGGATTGGAGGCCACTTATCTAGGCAAGAGAAGGTGTTCCATCACACTCTGGGCCAGAGCAGTGTAGACGGTGGGTGGGCTTTGTGGTCTTGGGATGGGGGAATTGTTCACTGTTGTACACCCGCAGAGGTGATCCCGGGATACTGACAGTGGGAATGATGCCAGAGGAAGAGAGCCCGATTTTCTCACTGGTTTTCACCATTGCCAGGGACTCGTGTGTTATGAACGTTCCTTGCTCCCTATCCACACCCCCTCCAAGCCCAGGGCAAGGGACTGCTGGATGAACGGGGAGGAAGTTGCTGGGTTGCCACCCCAGAGAGGCCAGCAGCATGGGCTGGTGCAGAGGGGCGGGGCAGGTACCACCGTAGCTCCCTGGGCTGTCAGTGTCACTCCTTCCCTGTCCTCCCAGGCTGCACATGAGGTTTGCTGAGGGTGTGGGGTGTTAGTGGTGTTCAGGGCGGCAGGGAGCAGAGTTCAGCATAACTTGACCTACAACCGGGGAGAAGTGCTGCTCTCCAGGCTTTGGGGAGTTTTGGGTCTGTCCCATTCCCCAGCCAGTGGGGGGGATCCGGTTACACCATCATATCTGTGATCAGGACAACCGATGGGGACCACCTACTCGTAGGTAGAGGACCACTCATTTCCCACGATGGGAGAACAAGAGGCAGTGCTGATACCTCAGGGCTTGACTGCCAAGAGACAGGCAGCAGGGCCTGCGGCTGTTCAAACATCAGGCAAAGCAAATCACGTGCAAAGCAGAGGGACATCTGTTGGGAACACAGGCCTCAGCTTTAGCACTGCCTCTGTCTGCAGACTCCTGGCACCCAGCCCAGGACATCTGTTCATCCCTTGGGAGTTTTCAGAACGGGCAGGATATTCCACCGGCCCCCACCCCTTGGCCATGCTCACAATAACCGCGTAACCATGAGTAAGCACACTCTCAAATACTGGACGAACTTGAAGGGTCAGGCAGCATCTGTGGAGGGAATAAAGAGTCAATGTTTCAGGCTGAGACCCTTCATCAGGACTGGAGAGGAAAGTGGAGGAGGGGAAGGCTGAGACCAGGTGAGGAGACTGATGGTTGGGTGGGGAAGTGTCGATGAAGTAAGATGATGGGTGAAAGAGGTAAAGGGCTGAAGAGGAACGAGTCTGATAGAAGAGGACAGCGCACCATGGGAGAAAGGGAAGGAAGACGGGCACCAGGGGGAGGTGATGAGTAGATGAGAAGCGAGTGATGAGAGGTTAACTAGAGAAGAGAATGGAAAAAGAGGGAAGTGAAGTTGAATGAAGTTATCACCATTGGTTCAAGAGCCTGATGGTTGAGGGGTAAAAACTGTTCCTGAACCTGGCAGTGTGAGTGCTGAGGCTCCTGTGCCCTCTTCCTGATGAGAAGAGACCATGGTCTGGGTGGTGGGATCATGGATGATGGATGCTGCTTTCCTGTGATAGTGTTTCATGTAGAAGTGTTCAGTTGTAGGGAGAACTGGGCTGTATCCACTATTTTCTGTAGGGTTTTCTGTTCAAGGGCATTAATGCTTCCAGACCAGATCATGATACAGCCAGTCTCCACAACACATCTACAGAAGTTTGTCAAAGTTTCAATGTCATGCTGAATCAACATAAACTCCTAAGGAAGTAGGGGCACAATGAGAAGCAGGCATGTTCGGGTGGTGGGTGTTCTTAATGATGGTTACTGTCATTTTGAGGCAACATCTTCTGAAGATGCCCTCAATGGTACAGAGGCTAGCGCCCATGATTGAGCTGGCTGAGTTTACGACTCTCTGCAGCTTCTTACAATCTTGTGCAGTGGCCCCTCCGTACCAGATGGTGCAGCAACCAGTTAGAATGCTGTCCACAGTACGTCTGTAGAAATCTGCTACAGTCTTTGGTGACATATCAAATCTCTTCAAATTCATAATGAAATGCAGCCACTGACATGCCCTCTTTGTAACTGCTTCAAATGTTGGACCTAGGACTGATCTTCAGTGATGTTGACACCCAGGAACTTGAAACTGCTCATTCTTTCCATTGTTCTTTTATCCATGCTCCTTCCTCAGAGTCTCTTAAAATGTCTGTGAAGTACCTGCTTCTAACATTATCCCTGGCAGTGCGATCTTTGTACCCGTTACTTTCTATGTAAAAGTTCCTTATACTTTGAAAAAGAATCTGGTGCTTTCCCGGCTTATATGACAAATAAACTGTTCTCAGGCTTCACGCCGGATACAGGTATTGATTATAACCGACCTTTCAATGACAGACTCTGTCATCCTCATCAGGGATGGTGCCTGGGCGTGTCTAGTCCAGTGGTATCTTTTAACCCTGTAGTCCGTCCCTCCTCATTGGTTAGTCCTCGTCCACTCGGGTCTCCTCTCTCCCACTTTCTTTACAATCGAATTCCAGTTCTTATTTAGATTGAGACCTTTGTCTTTGTTAAAATTCTTGTCCATGCAGGTTTATCCAGAGTCCTGACAGATGTTACTGTTGTTGGTGGTTTGACTCTGAGCCCCAGCGGTTTTGCTAATGGATCACTGAAGTATCCTGGCTGGGTGCATCATGGGCTGTACAGGAATCGAATCGACAGGAATACAAGAAGCTACAGAGATTACTGGACTCATGGGCACGTCCCTTCCCAGCAGGAGGCACTGCCTCAATTGTCAAAGATCCCCACCATGTCATTTTCTCACAGCTGCCATCAGGCAGGAGGACAGAATCCTGAAGTCCCACACCACGTGGTTCAAAACCTGCTGCGACCCTCAGCCATTCAGTTCCTGAACCAACCAGCGCAGCACACACATTGCAGCAACACATACAGAATGCTAGAGCAACTCAAAATGTCAGGCAGCATCTATGGAAGGAAATGAGCAGTCGACATTTCAGCTGAGGCTCTTAATCAGGACTCCTCATCAAAACACCTCTGATTCCATGCATCATGTTTGCTGGAGTATGTTCAGAGAGTCTACAGAGTGACGAGTCTCCCCTCACTGGTAGGGACATAGAACATAGAAAGCCTAGCACACAATACAGGCCCTTCAGCCCACAAAGCTGTGCCAAACATGTACTTACTTTAGAAATTACCTAGGGTTACTCATAGCCCCTAGGATATGATGTGTGACTATTTGGAAAATCATCACCTAACTAAGAATAAGGCAAGTCGTGTCTTACTGAGTTTTTCCAAGGACGTGATGAACGTGATTGATGAAGGTAGAGCTGTGACAAGGGTCTCCATGGTTGACCCATTCAGAAGATAAAGATGGATGCGACCCAGGGTGACTTGACCATTTGGATTCAGAATTAGTTTGCTCAGAGGAGACAGAGTAGGTACAGAGAGAAGGCAGGTACATCAGCTGCAGGTAGAGGTGGAGAAATGGCAGATGGAGTTTAATCCAGTCAAATGTGAGGTGTTGTACTTTAGGACATAAACCGTAAAGATCACTATTGTAGCCGAGGCACTGAACAGTGTTGATGCTGGGGTCACACCTGGGGGTCCAATATCAGAGTTTCCTGAAGGTGGCTGCACAGAATGATAGGGTGGCAAAGAAGGCAAGGAACGGAGTTCAAGAGTCGGAAAGTTATGTTGCGGCTTTGTAACAGTCTAATTGGGCCATGTTCAAATGAATTGAATTGACCTTATTTCTTACACCCTTCACATACATGAGGAGTAAAAATCTTTACGTTACGACTCCGTCTGAATGTGCAATGTGCAAATTATAGTAATTTATAACAAATAGTATGTACAACAGGACAGTCAATATAGCTTAGAAATACAATTGTGTCTGCATAAATTAATCAGTCTGGTGGCCTGGTGGAAGAAGCTGTCCGGAGCCTGTTGGTCCTGGCTTTTATACTGTGGTACCGTTTCCCGGATGGTAGCAGCTGGAACAGTTTGTGGTTGGGGTGACTCAGGTCCCCAATCATCCTTTGGGCCATTTTTATGCACCTGTCTCTGTAAATGTCCTGAATAGTGGGAACTTCACATCTACAGATGCGCTGGGCTATCCACACCACTCTGCAGAGTCCTGTGATTGAGAGAAGTACAGTTCCCATACCAGGCAGTCAGGATGCTCTCAATTATGCCCCTGTAGAAAGTCCTTAGGGTTTGGGGACTCATTCCAAACTTCTTCAACTGCCTGAGGTGAAAGAGGCGCTGTTGTGCCTTTTTCACCACACAGCTGGTGTACAGACCACGTGAGGTCCTCGGTGATGTGTATGCCGAGAAACTTAAAGCTGTTCACCCTCTCAACCCCAGATCCATTGATGTCAATAGGGGTTAGCCCGTCTCCATTCCTCCTGTAATCTACAACCAGCTCCTTTGTTTTTGTGATGATGAAGAAGAGGTTGTTTACTTGACACCACTGTGTCAGGGTGATGACTTTTTCTGTGTAGGCTGCCTTGTTATTATTTGAGATAAGGCCAATCAATGTAGTATCATCAGCAAATTTAATTAGCAGATTGGAGCTTTGGGTGGCAACACAGTCATGGGTGTACTGAGAATAAAGGAGGGGGTTTAGGACACAGCCCTAAGGGGCTCCTGTGTTGAGGGTCAGAGGGGCAGAGGTGAGGGAGCCCACTCTTACCACCTGCCAGCGATCTGACGGGAAGTCCAGGATCCAGCTACACAAGGCAGGGTCAAGGCCAAGGTCTCGGAGATTCTTGTCAAGTTTGGAGGGAATTATGGTGTTCAATACTGAACTGTAGTCTAAGAACAGCATTCTCACATAAGCATCCCTCTTGATGTGTAAAGTTGGCGTGTAGAGCTGTGGCTGTTGTGTCATCTGTTGATCAGTTGTGTCGGTAGGCAAATTGTAGGGGGTCCAGTGTGGGTGGTAGAATGCTGCAGATGCAGTCCTTGACCAGCCTCTCAAAGTATTTGCTTATTATTGAGGTGAGTATGACAGGATGCCAGTCGTTCAGGCATGTTATCTTGGTCTTTTGAGGTAAAGGAACAATGGTGGATGTTTTGAAACAGGAGGGCACTCTACACTGGGAGAAGGAGAGGTTAAAAACTGGTCTGCAAACACACCTGGTAGTTGTGCCACGCACACTCTGGGTACCGCCCTGCGATGCTGTCCAGTCCCGCAGCCTTGTGACTGTCCACTCGTTGGAAATACCTGCGTACTTCAGCCTCAGACATGACCAAGCTCTCCTCAGGGGCTCAGTGTTGGCAAATCGAATCGAGTGTAAAAATGATTTAGCTCATCTGGAGAGAGGCAGCAATGTTGGCAACACCACTGTGTCTAACTTTGAATCTGCAATGGTGTGCAGATCTATCCATAAACGGCGTGTGTAGTTGGTGGAGAGTTGTGTCTGGATTTTGTCTCTGTATTGTTGTTTCACTGCCTTGATGAATTTGCTTAGATTGTAGCTGTATTTCTTGAGTTCCTGGTGGTTACCGGCAGTGAAAGCTCTGTCTCCAATGATGAGTACAGCATGCACAGAACTCCTGATGCAGGGTTTCTGGTTTGGATACTCCCTGACTGAAATTAGGAGCATTGCATCCAAATCCAGTCCAAAAGTTCAAAGGAGTATTGCATTCGAATGCACTGTGGAGGCTTTGGAGAGGGTTGCAGACGAGGTTTAGCCAGATGCTGCCAGGAATAGATAGCACAAGCTCGAAGAAGAGGTTGGACAAACTTCAGTTGTTTTCTATAGAGCTGCAGAGGCTGACGGTAGACCTGGCTGGGATTTATAAAATTATGACAGGAAGGGATAGAGTAGGCAGCAGGATCTTTTCCCCGGATCAAAGTGCCTAGTACCAGAGGAGATGGATTTAAGGTGAGAGGGGACAAGTTCAAAGGAGATGTATGGGATTGTATAGGAGATTGCAGAGAGCGGAGGATATAGAGATTGTATAGGAGATTGCAGAGATGGGGATATAGAGATTGTATAGGAGATTGCAGAGAGGAGGGATGTAGAGATTGTATAGGAGATTGCAGAGAGGAGGGATATAGAGATTGTATAGGAGATTGCAGAAAGTGGAGGATATAGAGATTGTATAGGAGATTGCAGAGAGGAGGGATGTAGAGATTGTATAGGAGATTGCAGAGAGAGGGGATGCAGAGATTGTATACGAGATTGCAGAGGGGGGATTTGGAGATTGTATAGGAGATTGCAGAGAGGAGGGATGAGGAGATTGCAGAGAGGGGGGATGCAGAGATTGTATAGGAGATTGCAGAGAGGGGGCACTTAGAGATTGTATAGGAGATTGCAGAGAGGAGGGATATAGAGATTGTATAGGAGAATGCAGAGAGTGGAGGATATAGAGATTGTATAGGAGATTGCAGAGAGGAGGGATGTAGAGATTGTATAGGAGATTGCAGAGAGGAGGCATGTAGAGATTGTATAGGAGATTGCAGAGAGGGGGGATGCAGAGATTGTATAGCAGATTGCAGAGAGGAGGTATGTAGAGAATGTATAGGAGATTGCAGAGAGTGGAGGACATAGAGATTGTATAGCAGATTGCAGACAGGAGGTATGTACAGAATGTACAGGAGATTGCAGAGAGTGGAGGATATAGAGATTGTATAGCAGATTGCAGAGAGGGGGGATGTAGAGATTGTGTAGGAGATTGCAGAGAGGAGGGATGTAGAGATTGTATAGGAGATTGCAGAGTGAAGTGATATAGCGATTGCATAGGAGATTGCAGAGTGGGGGGATGCAGAGATTGTATAGGAGATTGCAGAGAGGAGGGATGTAGAGATTGTATAGGAGATTGCAGAGTGGAGGGATATAGAGATTGTATAGCAGATTGCAGAGAGGGGGGATGTAGAGATTGTGTAGGAGATTGCAGAGTGTAGGGATATAGAGATTGTATATGAGATTGCAGAGAGGGGGGATGTAGAGATTTTAAAGGAGATTGCAGCGAGTGCAGGATATTGAGATTGTATAGGAGATTGCAGTGAGGGGGATGTAGAGATTGTATAGGAGATTGCAGTGTGATGTGATGTAGTGATTGTATAGGAGATTGCAGAGAGGAGGGATGTAGGGATTGTATAGGAGATTGCAGAGTGGAGGGATGTAGAGATTGTGTAGGAGATTGCAGAGTGAAGTGATATAGTGATTGTATAGGAGATTGCAGAGAGGGGGGATGTAGAGATTATATAGGAGATTGCAGAGTGATGTGATATAGTGATTATATAGGAGATTGCAGAGAGGAGGGATGTAGAGATTGTATAGGAGATTGCAGAGTGGAGGGATGTAGAGATTGTATAGGAGATTGCAGAGAGGAGGGATATAGAGATTGTATACGAGATTGCAGAGAGTGGGGATATAGAGATTGTATAGGAGATTGCAGAGCGGAGGGATGTAGAAATTGTATAGGAGATTGCAGAGAGGAGGGATATAGAGATTGTATAGCAGATTGCAGAGAGGAGGGATATAGAGATTGTATAGGAGATTGCAGAGTGGAGGGATGCAGAGATTGTATAGGAGATTGCAGAGAGTGGAGGATATAGAGATTGTATAGCAGATTGCAGAGAGAGTAGAGATATAGAGATTGTATACGAGATTGCAGACAGTGGAGGGATATAGAGATTGTACAGGAGATTGCAGAGAGGAGGGATATAGAGATTGTATAGGAGATTGCAGAGAGGAGGGATGCAGAGATTGTATAGGAGATTGCAGAGAGTGGAGGATATAGAGATTGTATAGGAGATTGCAGAGAGTGGAGGATATAGAGATTGTATAGGAGATTGCAGAGAGTGGAGGATGCAGAGATTGTATCGGAGATTGCAGAGAGTGGAGGATATAGAGATTCTATAGGAGATTGCAGAGAGTGGAGGATGTAGAGATTGTATAGGAGATTGCAGAGAGTGGAGGATATAGAGATTGTATAGCAGATTGCAGAGAGGAGGGATATAGAGATTGTATAGGAGATTGTATAGGAAAATGCAGACAGTGGAGGATATAGAGTTTGTATAGGAGATTGCAGAGAGTGGAGGGATATAGAGATTGTATAGGAGATTGCAGAGAGGGGGGATGTAGAGATTGTACAGGAGATTGCAGAGAGGAAGGATATAGAGATTGTATTGGAGATTGCAGAGAGGAGGGATATAGAGATTGTATAGGAGATTGCAGAGAGGAGGGATGCAGAGATTGTATCGGAGATTGCAGAGAGTGGAGTATATAGAGATTGTATAGGAGATTGCAGAGAGTGGAGGATGCAGAGATTGTATAGGAGATTGCAGAGAGTGGAGGATATAGAGATTGTATCGGAGATTGCAGAGAGTGGTGTGATATAGTGATTATATAGGAGATTGCAGAGAGGAGGGATGTAGAGATTGTATAGGAGATTGCAGAGTGGAGGGATGTAGACATTGTATAGGACATTGCAGAGTGAAGTGATATAGTGATTGTATAGGAGATTGCAGAGTGATGTGATATAGTGATTGTATAGGAGATTGCAGAGAGGAGGGATGTAGGGATTGTATAGGAGACTGCAGAGTGGAGGGATGTAGAGATTGTATAGGAGATTGCAGAGAGGAGGGATATAGAGATTGTATAGGAGATTGCAGAAAGGAGGGATATAGAGATTGTATATGAGATTGCAGAGAGGAGGGATATAGAGTTTGTATAGGAGATTGCAGAGAGGAGGGATGCAGAGATTGTTTAGGACATTGCAGAGAGTGGAGATATAGAGATTGTATAGGAGATTGCAGAGAGTGGAGTATGTAGAGACTGTATAGGAGATTGCAGAGAGGAGGGATATAGAGATTGTATAGGAGATTGCAGAGACTGGAGGGATATAGAGATTGTATAGGAGATTGCAGAGAGTGGAGGATATACAGATTGTATAGCAGATTGCAGAGAGGAGGGATATACAGATTGTATAGGAGATTGCAGAGAGTGGAGGATATAGAAATTGTATAGGAGATTGCAGAGAGTGGAGGGATATAGAGATTGTATAGGAGATTGCAGAGAGGGGGGATGTAGAGATTGTGTAGGAGATTGCAGAGAGGCGGGATATAGAGATTGTAAAGGAGATTGCAGAGAGCAGGCATATAGAGATTGAATAGGAGATTGCATAGAGGAGGGATGCAGAGATTGTATAGGAGATCGCAGAGAGGGGGGATTTAGAGATTGTATCGGAGATTGCAGAGAGGGGGGATGTAGAGATTGTGTAGGAGATTGCAGAGAGGAGATATATAGAGATTGTATAGGAGATTGCAGAGAGGAGGGATATAGAGATTGTATAGGAGAATGCAGAGAGTGGAGGATATAGAGATTGTATAGGAGATTGCAGAGAGAGTAGGGATATAGAGATTGTATAGGAGATTGCAGGGGGGGGATGCAGAGATTGTATAGGAGATTGCAGAGAGAGTAGGGATATAGAGATTGTATAGGAGATTGCAGGGGGGGGATGCAGAGATTGTATAGGAGATTGCAGAGTGATGTGATATAGTGATTATATAGGAGATTGCAGAGAGGAGGGATGTAGAGATTGTATAGGAGATTGCAGAGTGGAGGGATGTAGAGATTGTATAGGAGATTGCAGAGAGGAGGGATATAGAGATTGTATACGAGATTGCAGAGAGTGGGGATATAGAGATTGTATAGGAGATTGCAGAGCGGAGGGATGTAGAAATTGTATTGGAGATTGCAGAGAGGAGGGATATAGAGATTGTATAGCAGATTGCAGAGAGTGGAGGGATATAGAGATTGTATAGGAGATTGCAGAGAGGGGGGATGTAGAGATTGTACAGGAGAAGGGATATAGAGATTGTATAGGAGATTGCAGAGAGGCGGGATATAGAGATTGGATAGGAGATTGCAGAGAGGAGGGATATAGAGATTGTATAGGAGAATGCAGAGAGTGGAGGATATAGAGATTGTATAGGAGATTGCAGAGAGAGTAGGGATATAGAGATTGTATAGGAGATTGCAGGGGGGGGATGCAGAGATTGTATAGGAGATTGCAGAGAGAGTAGGGATATAGAGATTGTATAGGAGATTGCAGGGGGGGGATGCAGAGATTGTATAGGAGATTGCAGAGTGATGTGATATAGTGATTATATAGGAGATTGCAGAGAGGAGGGATGTAGAGATTGTATAGGAGATTGCAGAGTGGAGGGATGTAGAGATTGTATAGGAGATTGCAGAGAGGAGGGATATAGAGATTGTATACGAGATTGCAGAGAGTGGGGATATAGAGATTGTATAGGAGATTGCAGAGCGGAGGGATGTAGAAATTGTATTGGAGATTGCAGAGAGGAGGGATATAGAGATTGTATAGCAGATTGCAGAGAGTGGAGGGATATAGAGATTGTATAGGAGATTGCAGAGAGGGGGGATGTAGAGATTGTACAGGAGAAGGGATATAGAGATTGTATAGGAGATTGCAGAGAGGCGGGATATAGAGATTGGATAGGAGATTGCAGAGTGGAGGGATGCAGAGATTGTATAGGAGATTGCAGAGAGTGGAGGATATAGAGATTGTATAGCAGATTGCAGAGAGAGTAGAGATATAGAGATTGTGTACGAGATTGCAGACAGTGGAGGGATATAGAGATTGTACAGGAGATTGCAGAGAGGAGAGATATAGAGATTGTGTAGGAGATTGCAGAGAGGAGGGATATAGAGATTGTATAGGAGATTGCAGAGAGGAGGGATGCAGAGATTGTATAGCAGATTGCAGAGAGGAGGTATGTAGAGAATGTATAGGAGATTGCAGAGAGTGGAGGACATAGAGATTGTATAGCAGATTGCAGACAGGAGGTATGTACAGAATGTACAGGAGATTACAGAGAGTGGAGTATATAGAGATTGTATAGGAGATTGCAGAGAGTGGAGGATGCAGAGATTGTATAGGAGATTGCAGAGAGTGGAGGATATAGAGATTGTATCGGAGATTGCAGAGAGTGGTGTGATATAGTGATTATATAGGAGATTGCAGAGAGGAGGGATGTAGAGATTGTATAGGAGATTGCAGAGTGGAGGGATGTAGACATTGTATAGGACATTGCAGAGTGAAGTGATATAGTGATTGTATAGGAGATTGCAGAGTGATGTGATATAGTGATTGTATAGGAGATTGCAGAGAGGAGGGATGTAGGGATTGTATAGGAGATTGCAGAGTGGAGGGATGTAGAGATTGTATAGGAGATTGCAGAGAGGAGGGATATAGAGATTGTATAGGAGATTGCAGAAAGGAGGGATATAGAGATTGTATATGAGATTGCAGAGAGGAGGGATATAGAGTTTGTATAGGAGATTGCAGAGAGGAGGGATGCAGAGATTGTTTAGGACATTGCAGAGAGTGGAGTTATGGAGATTGTATAGGAGATTGCAGAGAGTGGAGTATGTAGAGATTGTATAGGAGATTGCAGAGAGGAGGGATATAGAGATTGTATAGGAGATTGCAGAGACTGGAGGGATATAGAGATTGTATAGGAGATTGCAGAGAGTGGAGGATATACAGATTGTATAGCAGATTGCAGAGAGGAGGGATATACAGATTGTAAAGGAGATTGCAGAGAGCAGGCATATAGAGATTGAATGGGAGATTGCATAGAGGAGGGATGCAGAGATTGTATAGGAGATCGCAGAGAGGGGGGATTTAGAGATTGTATCGGAGATTGCAGAGAGGGGGGATGTAGAGATTGTGTAGGAGATTGCAGAGAGGAGATATATAGAGATTGTATAGGAGATTGCAGAGAGGAGGGATATAGAGATTGTATAGGAGAATGCAGAGAGTGGAGGATATAGAGATTGTATAGGAGATTGCAGAGAGAGTAGGGATATAGAGATTGTATAGGAGATTGCAGGGGGGGGATGCAGAGATTGTATAGGAGATTGCAGAGAGAGTAGGGATATAGAGATTGTATAGGAGATTGCAGGGGGGGGATGCAGAGATTGTATAGGAGATTGCAGAGTGATGTGATATAGTGATTATATAGGAGATTGCAGAGAGGAGGGATGTAGAGATTGTATAGGAGATTGCAGAGTGGAGGGATGTAGAGATTGTATAGGAGATTGCAGAGAGGAGGGATATAGAGATTGTATACGAGATTGCAGAGAGTGGGGATATAGAGATTGTATAGGAGATTGCAGAGCGGAGGGATGTAGAAATTGTATTGGAGATTGCAGAGAGGAGGGATATAGAGATTGTATAGCAGATTGCAGAGAGTGGAGGGATATAGAGATTGTATAGGAGATTGCAGAGAGGGGGGATGTAGAGATTGTACAGGAGAAGGGATATAGAGATTGTATAGGAGATTGCAGAGAGGCGGGATATAGAGATTGGATAGGAGATTGCAGAGAGGAGGGATATAGAGATTGTATAGGAGAATGCAGAGAGTGGAGGATATAGAGATTGTATAGGAGATTGCAGAGAGAGTAGGGATATAGAGATTGTATAGGAGATTGCAGGGGGGGGATGCAGAGATTGTATAGGAGATTGCAGAGAGAGTAGGGATATAGAGATTGTATAGGAGATTGCAGGGGGGGGATGCAGAGATTGTATAGGAGATTGCAGAGTGATGTGATATAGTGATTATATAGGAGATTGCAGAGAGGAGGGATGTAGAGATTGTATAGGAGATTGCAGAGTGGAGGGATGTAGAGATTGTATAGGAGATTGCAGAGAGGAGGGATATAGAGATTGTATACGAGATTGCAGAGAGTGGGGATATAGAGATTGTATAGGAGATTGCAGAGCGGAGGGATGTAGAAATTGTATTGGAGATTGCAGAGAGGAGGGATATAGAGATTGTATAGCAGATTGCAGAGAGTGGAGGGATATAGAGATTGTATAGGAGATTGCAGAGAGGGGGGATGTAGAGATTGTACAGGAGAAGGGATATAGAGATTGTATAGGAGATTGCAGAGAGGCGGGATATAGAGATTGGATAGGAGATTGCAGAGTGGAGGGATGCAGAGATTGTATAGGAGATTGCAGAGAGTGGAGGATATAGAGATTGTATAGCAGATTGCAGAGAGAGTAGAGATATAGAGATTGTGTACGAGATTGCAGACAGTGGAGGGATATAGAGATTGTACAGGAGATTGCAGAGAGGAGAGATATAGAGATTGTGTAGGAGATTGCAGAGAGGAGGGATATAGAGATTGTATAGGAGATTGCAGAGAGGAGGGATGCAGAGATTGTATAGCAGATTGCAGAGAGGAGGTATGTAGAGAATGTATAGGAGATTGCAGAGAGTGGAGGACATAGAGATTGTATAGCAGATTGCAGACAGGAGGTATGTACAGAATGTACAGGAGATTACAGAGAGTGGAGTATATAGAGATTGTATAGGAGATTGCAGAGAGTGGAGGATGCAGAGATTGTATAGGAGATTGCAGAGAGTGGAGGATATAGAGATTGTATCGGAGATTGCAGAGAGTGGTGTGATATAGTGATTATATAGGAGATTGCAGAGAGGAGGGATGTAGAGATTGTATAGGAGATTGCAGAGTGGAGGGATGTAGACATTGTATAGGACATTGCAGAGTGAAGTGATATAGTGATTGTATAGGAGATTGCAGAGTGATGTGATATAGTGATTGTATAGGAGATTGCAGAGAGGAGGGATGTAGGGATTGTATAGGAGATTGCAGAGTGGAGGGATGTAGAGATTGTATAGGAGATTGCAGAGAGGAGGGATATAGAGATTGTATAGGAGATTGCAGAAAGGAGGGATATAGAGATTGTATATGAGATTGCAGAGAGGAGGGATATAGAGTTTGTATAGGAGATTGCAGAGAGGAGGGATGCAGAGATTGTTTAGGACATTGCAGAGAGTGGAGATATGGAGATTGTATAGGAGATTGCAGAGAGTGGAGTATGTAGAGATTGTATAGGAGATTGCAGAGAGGAGGGATATAGAGATTGTATAGGAGATTGCAGAGACTGGAGGGATATAGAGATTGTATAGGAGATTGCAGAGAGTGGAGGATATACAGATTGTATAGCAGATTGCAGAGAGGAGGGATATACAGATTGTAAAGGAGATTGCAGAGAGCAGGCATATAGAGATTGAATGGGAGATTGCATAGAGGAGGGATGCAGAGATTGTATAGGAGATCGCAGAGAGGGGGGATTTAGAGATTGTATCGGAGATTGCAGAGAGGGGGGATGTAGAGATTGTGTAGGAGATTGCAGAGAGGAGATATATAGAGATTGTATAGGAGATTGCAGAGAGGAGGGATATAGAGATTGTATAGGAGAATGCAGAGAGTGGAGGATATAGAGATTGTATAGGAGATTGCAGAGAGAGTAGGGATATAGAGATTGTATAGGAGATTGCAGGGGGGGGATGCAGAGATTGTATAGGAGATTGCGGAGAGGAGGGCTGTAGAGATTGTATAGCAGATTGCAGAGAGGAGGGATATACAGATTGTATAGGAGATTGCAGAGAGGGGGGATGTAGAGATTGTGCAGGAGATTGCAGAGAGGCGGGATATAGAGATTGTAAAGGAGATTGCAGAGAGCAGGCATATAGAGATTGAATAGGAGATTGCATAGAGGAGGGATGCAGAGATTGTATAGGAGATCGCAGAGAGGGGGGATTTAGAGATTGTATCGGAGATTGCAGAGAGGGGGGATGTAGAGATTGTGTAGGAGATTGCAGAGAGGAGATATATAGAGATTGTATAGGAGATTGCAGAGAGGAGGGATATAGAGATTGTATAGGAGAATGCAGAGAGTGGAGGATATAGAGATTGTATAGGAGATTGCAGAGAGAGTAGGGATATAGAGATTGTATAGGAGATTGCAGGGGGGGGATGCAGAGATTGTATAGGAGATTGCGGAGAGGAGGGCTGTAGAGATTGTATAGCAGATTGCAGAGAGGAGGGATATACAGATTGTATAGGAGATTGCAGAGAGTGGAGGATATAGAAATTGTATAGGAGATTGCAGAGAGTGGAGGGATATAGAGATTGTATAGGAGATTGCAGAGAGGGGGGATGTAGAGATTGTACAGGAGATTGCAGAGAGGAAGGATATAGAGATTGTATAGGAGACTGCAGAGAGGAGGGATATAGAGATTGTATAGGAGATTGCAGAGAGGAGGGATGCAGAGATTGTATAGGAGATTGCAGAGAGGAGGGATGTACAGATTGTATAGGAGATTGCAGAGTGAAGTGATATAGTGATTGTATAGGAGATTGCAGAGAGGGGGGATGTAGAGATTGTATAGGAGATTGCAGAGTGATGTGATATAGTGATTATATAGGAGATTGCAGAGAGGAGGGATGTAGAGATTGTATAGGAGATTGCAGAGTGGAGGGATGTAGAGATTGTATAGGAGATTGCAGAGAGGAGGGATATAGAGATTGTATACGAGATTGCAGAGAGTGGGGATATAGAGATTGTATAGGAGATTGCAGAGCGGAGGGATGTAGAAATTGTATTGGAGATTGCAGAGAGGAGGGATATAGAGATTGTATAGCAGATTGCAGAGAGTGGAGGGATATAGAGATTGTATAGGAGATTGCAGAGAGGGGGGATGTAGAGATTGTACAGGAGAAGGGATATAGAGATTGTATAGGAGATTGCAGAGAGGCGGGATATAGAGATTGGATAGGAGATTGCAGAGAGGAGGGATATAGAGATTGTATAGGAGATTGCAGAGTGGAGGGATGCAGAGATTGTATAGGAGATTGCAGAGAGTGGAGGATATAGAGATTGTATAGCAGATTGCAGAGAGAGTAGAGATATAGAGATTGTATACGAGATTGCAGACAGTGGAGGGATATAGAGATTGTACAGGAGATTGCAGAGAGGAGAGATATAGAGATTGTATAGGAGATTGCAGAGAGGAGGGATATAGAGATTGTATAGGAGATTGCAGAGAGGAGGGATGCAGAGATTGTATAGCAGATTGCAGAGAGGAGGTATGTAGAGAATGTATAGGAGATTGCAGAGAGTGGAGGACATAGAGATTGTATAGCAGATTGCAGACAGGAGGTATGTACAGAATGTACAGGAGATTACAGAGAGTGGAGGATATAGAGATTGTATAGCAGATTGCAGAGAGGGGGGATGTAGAGATTGTGTAGGAGATTGCAGAGAGGAGGGATGTAGAGATTGTATAGGAGATTGCAGAGTGAAGTGATATAGAGATTGTATAGGAGATTGCAGAGTGGGGGGATGCAGAGATTGTATAGGAGATTGCAGAGAGGAGGGAAGTAGAGATTGTATAGGAGATTGCAGAGTGGAGGGATATAGAGATTGTATAGCAGATTGCAGAGAGGGGGGATGTAGAGATTGTGTAGGAGATTGCAGAGTGTAGGGATATAGAGATTGTATATGAGATTGCAGAGAGGGGGGATGTAGAGATTTTAAAGGAGATTGCAGCGAGTGCAGGATATTGAGATTGTATAGGAGATTGCAGTGAGGGGGATGTAGAGATTGTATAGGAGATTGCAGAGTGATGTGATATAGTGATTGTATTGGAGATTGCAGAGAGGAGGGATGTAGGGATTGTATAGGAGATTGCAGAGTGGAGGGATGTAGAGATTGTGTAGGAGATTGCAGAGTGAAGTGATATAGTGATTGTATAGGAGATTGCAGAGAGGGGGGATGTAGAGATTGTATAGGAGATTGCAGAGTGATGTGATATAGTGATTATATAGGAGATTGCAGAGAGGAGGGATGTAGAGATTGTATAGGAGATTGCAGAGTGGAGGGATGTAGAGATTGTATAGGAGATTGCAGAGAGGAGGGATATAGAGATTGTATACGAGATTGCAGAGAGTGGGGATATAGAGATTGTATAGGAGATTGCAGAGCGGAGGGATGTAGAAATTGTATTGGAGATTGCAGAGAGGAGGGATATAGAGATTGTATAGCAGATTGCAGAGAGGAGGGATATAGAGATTGTATAGGAGATTGCAGAGTGGAGGGATGCAGAGATTGTATAGGAGATTGCAGAGAGTGGAGGATATAGAGATTGTATAGCAGATTGCAGAGAGAGTAGAGATATAGAGATTGTATACGAGATTGCAGACAGTGGAGGGATATAGAGATTGTACAGGAGATTGCAGAGAGGAGGGATATAGAGATTGTATAGGAGATTGCAGAGAGGAGGGATGCAGAGATTGTATAGGAGATTGCAGAGAGTGGAGGATATAGAGATTGTATAGGAGATTGCAGAGAGTGGAGGATATAGAGATTGTATAGGAGATTGCAGAGAGTGGAGGATGCAGAGATTGTATCGGAGATTGCAGAGAGTGGAGGATATAGAGATTGTATAGGAGATTGCAGAGAGGGGGGATGTAGAGATTGTACAGGAGAAGGGATATAGAGATTGTATAGGAGATTGCAGAGAGGCGGGATATAGAGATTGGATAGGAGATTGCAGAGAGGAGGGATATAGAGATTGTATAGGAGATTGCAGAGTGGAGGGATGCAGAGATTGTATAGGAGATTGCAGAGAGTGGAGGATATACAGATTGTATAGCAGATTGCAGAGAGAGTAGAGATATAGAGATTGTATACGAGATTGCAGACAGTGGAGGGATATAGAGATTGTACAGGAGATTGCAGAGAGGAGAGATATAGAGATTGTATAGGAGATTGCAGAGAGGAGGGATATAGAGATTGTATAGGAGATTGCAGAGAGGAGGGATGCAGAGATTGTATAGCAGATTGCAGAGAGGAGGTATGTAGAGAATGTATAGGAGATTGCAGAGAGTGGAGGACATAGAGATTGTATAGCAGATTGCAGACAGGAGGTATGTACAGAATGTACAGGAGATTACAGAGAGTGGAGGATATAGAGATTGTATAGCAGATTGCAGAGAGGGGGGATGTAGAGATTGTGTAGGAGATTGCAGAGAGGAGGGATGTAGAGATTGTATAGGAGATTGCAGAGTGAAGTGATATAGAGATTGTATAGGAGATTGCAGAGTGGGGGGATGCAGAGATTGTATAGGAGATTGCAGAGAGGAGGGAAGTAGAGATTGTATAGGAGATTGCAGAGTGGAGGGATATAGAGATTGTATAGCAGATTGCAGAGAGGGGGGATGTAGAGATTGTGTAGGAGATTGCAGAGTGTAGGGATATAGAGATTGTATATGAGATTGCAGAGAGGGGGGATGTAGAGATTTTAAAGGAGATTGCAGCGAGTGCAGGATATTGAGATTGTATAGGAGATTGCAGTGAGGGGGATGTAGAGATTGTATAGGAGATTGCAGAGTGATGTGATATAGTGATTGTATTGGAGATTGCAGAGAGGAGGGATGTAGGGATTGTATAGGAGATTGCAGAGTGGAGGGATGTAGAGATTGTGTAGGAGATTGCAGAGTGAAGTGATATAGTGATTGTATAGGAGATTGCAGAGAGGGGGGATGTAGAGATTGTATAGGAGATTGCAGAGTGATGTGATATAGTGATTATATAGGAGATTGCAGAGAGGAGGGATGTAGAGATTGTATAGGAGATTGCAGAGTGGAGGGATGTAGAGATTGTATAGGAGATTGCAGAGAGGAGGGATATAGAGATTGTATACGAGATTGCAGAGAGTGGGGATATAGAGATTGTATAGGAGATTGCAGAGCGGAGGGATGTAGAAATTGTATTGGAGATTGCAGAGAGGAGGGATATAGAGATTGTATAGCAGATTGCAGAGAGGAGGGATATAGAGATTGTATAGGAGATTGCAGAGTGGAGGGATGCAGAGATTGTATAGGAGATTGCAGAGAGTGGAGGATATAGAGATTGTATAGCAGATTGCAGAGAGAGTAGAGATATAGAGATTGTATACGAGATTGCAGACAGTGGAGGGATATAGAGATTGTACAGGAGATTGCAGAGAGGAGGGATATAGAGATTGTATAGGAGATTGCAGAGAGGAGGGATGCAGAGATTGTATAGGAGATTGCAGAGAGTGGAGGATATAGAGATTGTATAGGAGATTGCAGAGAGTGGAGGATATAGAGATTGTATAGGAGATTGCAGAGAGTGGAGGATGCAGAGATTGTATCGGAGATTGCAGAGAGTGGAGGATATAGAGATTGTATAGGAGATTGCAGAGAGGGGGGATGTAGAGATTGTACAGGAGAAGGGATATAGAGATTGTATAGGAGATTGCAGAGAGGCGGGATATAGAGATTGGATAGGAGATTGCAGAGAGGAGGGATATAGAGATTGTATAGGAGATTGCAGAGTGGAGGGATGCAGAGATTGTATAGGAGATTGCAGAGAGTGGAGGATATACAGATTGTATAGCAGATTGCAGAGAGAGTAGAGATATAGAGATTGTATACGAGATTGCAGACAGTGGAGGGATATAGAGATTGTACAGGAGATTGCAGAGAGGAGAGATATAGAGATTGTATAGGAGATTGCAGAGAGGAGGGATATAGAGATTGTATAGGAGATTGCAGAGAGGAGGGATGCAGAGATTGTATAGCAGATTGCAGAGAGGAGGTATGTAGAGAATGTATAGGAGATTGCAGAGAGTGGAGGACATAGAGATTGTATAGCAGATTGCAGACAGGAGGTATGTACAGAATGTACAGGAGATTACAGAGAGTGGAGGATATAGAGATTGTATAGCAGATTGCAGAGAGGGGGGATGTAGAGATTGTGTAGGAGATTGCAGAGAGGAGGGATGTAGAGATTGTATAGGAGATTGCAGAGTGAAGTGATATAGAGATTGTATAGGAGATTGCAGAGTGGGGGGATGCAGAGATTGTATAGGAGATTGCAGAGAGGAGGGAAGTAGAGATTGTATAGGAGATTGCAGAGTGGAGGGATATAGAGATTGTATAGCAGATTGCAGAGAGGGGGGATGTAGAGATTGTGTAGGAGATTGCAGAGTGTAGGGATATAGAGATTGTATATGAGATTGCAGAGAGGGGGGATGTAGAGATTTTAAAGGAGATTGCAGCGAGTGCAGGATATTGAGATTGTATAGGAGATTGCAGTGAGGGGGATGTAGAGATTGTATAGGAGATTGCAGAGTGAAGTGATATAGAGATTGCATAGGAGATTGCAGAGTGGGGGGATGCAGAGATTCTATAGGAGATTGCAGAGAGGAGGGATGTAGAGATTGTATAGGAGATTGCAGAGTGGAGGGATATAGAGATTGTATAGCAGATTGCAGAGAGGGGGGATGTAGAGATTGTGTAGGAGATTGCAGAGTGTAGGGATATAGAGATTGTATATGAGATTGCAGAGAGGGGGGATGTAGAGATTTTAAAGGAGATTGCAGCGAGTGCAGGATATTGAGATTGTATAGGAGATTGCAGTGAGGGGGATGTAGAGATTGTATAGGAGATTGCAGTGTGATGTGATGTAGTGATTGTATAGGAGATTGCAGAGAGGAGGGATGTAGGGATTGTATAGGAGATTGCAGAGTGGAGGGATGTAGAGATTGTGTAGGAGATTGCAGAGTGAAGTGATATAGTGATTGTATAGGAGATTGCAGAGAGGGGGGATGTAGAGATTATATAGGAGATTGCAGAGTGATGTGATATAGTGATTATATAGGAGATTGCAGAGAGGAGGGATGTAGAGATTGTATAGGAGATTGCAGAGTGGAGGGATGTAGGGATTGTATAGGAGATTGCAGAGAGGAGGGATATCGAGATTGTATACGAGATTGCAGAGAGTGGGGATATAGAGATTGTATAGGAGATTGCAGAGCGGAGGGATGTAGAAATTGTATAGGAGATTGCAGAGAGGAGGGATATAGAGATTGTATAGCAGATTGCAGAGAGGAGGGATATAGAGATTGTATAGGAGATTGCAGAGTGGAGGGATGCAGAGATTGTATAGGAGATTGCAGAGAGTGGAGGATATAGAGATTGTATAGCAGATTGCAGAGAGAGTAGAGATATAGAGATTGTATACGAGATTGCAGACAGTGGAGGGATATAGAGATTGTACAGGAGATTGCAGAGAGGAGGGATATAGAGATTGTATAGGAGATTGCAGAGAGGAGGGATGCAGAGATTGTATAGGAGATTGCAGAGAGTGGAGGATATAGAGATTGTATAGGAGATTGCAGAGAGTGGAGGATATAGAGATTGTATAGGAGATTGCAGAGAGTGGAGGATGCAGAGATTGTATCGGAGATTGCAGAGAGTGGAGGATATAGAGATTCTATAGGAGATTGCAGAGAGTGGAGGATGTAGAGATTGTATAGGAGATTGCAGAGAGTGGAGGATATAGAGATTGTATAGCAGATTGCAGAGAGGAGGGATATAGAGATTGTATAGGAGATTGTATAGGAAAATGCAGACAGTGGAGGATATAGAGTTTGTATAGGAGATTGCAGAGAGTGGAGGGATATAGAGATTGTATAGGAGATTGCAGAGAGGGGGGATGTAGAGATTGTACAGGAGATTGCAGAGAGGAAGGATATAGAGATTGTATTGGAGATTGCAGAGAGGAGGGATATAGAGATTGTATAGGAGATTGCAGAGAGGAGGGATGCAGAGATTGTATCGGAGATTGCAGAGAGTGGAGTATATAGAGATTGTATAGGAGATTGCAGAGAGTGGAGGATGCAGAGATTGTATAGGAGATTGCAGAGAGTGGAGGATATAGAGATTGTATCGGAGATTGCAGAGAGTGGTGTGATATAGTGATTATATAGGAGATTGCAGAGAGGAGGGATGTAGAGATTGTATAGGAGATTGCAGAGTGGAGGGATGTAGACATTGTATAGGACATTGCAGAGTGAAGTGATATAGTGATTGTATAGGAGATTGCAGAGTGATGTGATATAGTGATTGTATAGGAGATTGCAGAGAGGAGGGATGTAGGGATTGTATAGGAGACTGCAGAGTGGAGGGATGTAGAGATTGTATAGGAGATTGCAGAGAGGAGGGATATAGAGATTGTATAGGAGATTGCAGAAAGGAGGGATATAGAGATTGTATATGAGATTGCAGAGAGGAGGGATATAGAGTTTGTATAGGAGATTGCAGAGAGGAGGGATGCAGAGATTGTTTAGGACATTGCAGAGAGTGGAGATATAGAGATTGTATAGGAGATTGCAGAGAGTGGAGTATGTAGAGACTGTATAGGAGATTGCAGAGAGGAGGGATATAGAGATTGTATAGGAGATTGCAGAGACTGGAGGGATATAGAGATTGTATAGGAGATTGCAGAGAGTGGAGGATATACAGATTGTATAGCAGATTGCAGAGAGGAGGGATATACAGATTGTATAGGAGATTGCAGAGAGTGGAGGATATAGAAATTGTATAGGAGATTGCAGAGAGTGGAGGGATATAGAGATTGTATAGGAGATTGCAGAGAGGGGGGATGTAGAGATTGTGTAGGAGATTGCAGAGAGGCGGGATATAGAGATTGTAAAGGAGATTGCAGAGAGCAGGCATATAGAGATTGAATAGGAGATTGCATAGAGGAGGGATGCAGAGATTGTATAGGAGATCGCAGAGAGGGGGGATTTAGAGATTGTATCGGAGATTGCAGAGAGGGGGGATGTAGAGATTGTGTAGGAGATTGCAGAGAGGAGATATATAGAGATTGTATAGGAGATTGCAGAGAGGAGGGATATAGAGATTGTATAGGAGAATGCAGAGAGTGGAGGATATAGAGATTGTATAGGAGATTGCAGAGAGAGTAGGGATATAGAGATTGTATAGGAGATTGCAGGGGGGGGATGCAGAGATTGTATAGGAGATTGCAGAGAGAGTAGGGATATAGAGATTGTATAGGAGATTGCAGGGGGGGGATGCAGAGATTGTATAGGAGATTGCAGAGTGATGTGATATAGTGATTATATAGGAGATTGCAGAGAGGAGGGATGTAGAGATTGTATAGGAGATTGCAGAGTGGAGGGATGTAGAGATTGTATAGGAGATTGCAGAGAGGAGGGATATAGAGATTGTATACGAGATTGCAGAGAGTGGGGATATAGAGATTGTATAGGAGATTGCAGAGCGGAGGGATGTAGAAATTGTATTGGAGATTGCAGAGAGGAGGGATATAGAGATTGTATAGCAGATTGCAGAGAGTGGAGGGATATAGAGATTGTATAGGAGATTGCAGAGAGGGGGGATGTAGAGATTGTACAGGAGAAGGGATATAGAGATTGTATAGGAGATTGCAGAGAGGCGGGATATAGAGATTGGATAGGAGATTGCAGAGAGGAGGGATATAGAGATTGTATAGGAGATTGCAGAGTGGAGGGATGCAGAGATTGTATAGGAGATTGCAGAGAGTGGAGGATATAGAGATTGTATAGCAGATTGCAGAGAGAGTAGAGATATAGAGATTGTGTACGAGATTGCAGACAGTGGAGGGATATAGAGATTGTACAGGAGATTGCAGAGAGGAGAGATATAGAGATTGTGTAGGAGATTGCAGAGAGGAGGGATATAGAGATTGTATAGGAGATTGCAGAGAGGAGGGATGCAGAGATTGTATAGCAGATTGCAGAGAGGAGGTATGTAGAGAATGTATAGGAGATTGCAGAGAGTGGAGGACATAGAGATTGTATAGCAGATTGCAGACAGGAGGTATGTACAGAATGTACAGGAGATTACAGAGAGTGGAGTATATAGAGATTGTATAGGAGATTGCAGAGAGTGGAGGATGCAGAGATTGTATAGGAGATTGCAGAGAGTGGAGGATATAGAGATTGTATCGGAGATTGCAGAGAGTGGTGTGATATAGTGATTATATAGGAGATTGCAGAGAGGAGGGATGTAGAGATTGTATAGGAGATTGCAGAGTGGAGGGATGTAGACATTGTATAGGACATTGCAGAGTGAAGTGATATAGTGATTGTATAGGAGATTGCAGAGTGATGTGATATAGTGATTGTATAGGAGATTGCAGAGAGGAGGGATGTAGGGATTGTATAGGAGATTGCAGAGTGGAGGGATGTAGAGATTGTATAGGAGATTGCAGAGAGGAGGGATATAGAGATTGTATAGGAGATTGCAGAAAGGAGGGATATAGAGATTGTATATGAGATTGCAGAGAGGAGGGATATAGAGTTTGTATAGGAGATTGCAGAGAGGAGGGATGCAGAGATTGTTTAGGACATTGCAGAGAGTGGAGATATGGAGATTGTATAGGAGATTGCAGAGAGTGGAGTATGTAGAGATTGTATAGGAGATTGCAGAGAGGAGGGATATAGAGATTGTATAGGAGATTGCAGAGACTGGAGGGATATAGAGATTGTATAGGAGATTGCAGAGAGTGGAGGATATACAGATTGTATAGCAGATTGCAGAGAGGAGGGATATACAGATTGTAAAGGAGATTGCAGAGAGCAGGCATATAGAGATTGAATGGGAGATTGCATAGAGGAGGGATGCAGAGATTGTATAGGAGATCGCAGAGAGGGGGGATTTAGAGATTGTATCGGAGATTGCAGAGAGGGGGGATGTAGAGATTGTGTAGGAGATTGCAGAGAGGAGATATATAGAGATTGTATAGGAGATTGCAGAGAGGAGGGATATAGAGATTGTATAGGAGAATGCAGAGAGTGGAGGATATAGAGATTGTATAGGAGATTGCAGAGAGAGTAGGGATATAGAGATTGTATAGGAGATTGCAGGGGGGGGATGCAGAGATTGTATAGGAGATTGCGGAGAGGAGGGCTGTAGAGATTGTATAGCAGATTGCAGAGAGGAGGGATATACAGATTGTATAGGAGATTGCAGAGAGGGGGGATGTAGAGATTGTGCAGGAGATTGCAGAGAGGCGGGATATAGAGATTGTAAAGGAGATTGCAGAGAGCAGGCATATAGAGATTGAATAGGAGATTGCATAGAGGAGGGATGCAGAGATTGTATAGGAGATCGCAGAGAGGGGGGATTTAGAGATTGTATCGGAGATTGCAGAGAGGGGGGATGTAGAGATTGTGTAGGAGATTGCAGAGAGGAGATATATAGAGATTGTATAGGAGATTGCAGAGAGGAGGGATATAGAGATTGTATAGGAGAATGCAGAGAGTGGAGGATATAGAGATTGTATAGGAGATTGCAGAGAGAGTAGGGATATAGAGATTGTATAGGAGATTGCAGGGGGGGGATGCAGAGATTGTATAGGAGATTGCGGAGAGGAGGGCTGTAGAGATTGTATAGCAGATTGCAGAGAGGAGGGATATACAGATTGTATAGGAGATTGCAGAGAGTGGAGGATATAGAAATTGTATAGGAGATTGCAGAGAGTGGAGGGATATAGAGATTGTATAGGAGATTGCAGAGAGGGGGGATGTAGAGATTGTACAGGAGATTGCAGAGAGGAAGGATATAGAGATTGTATAGGAGACTGCAGAGAGGAGGGATATAGAGATTGTATAGGAGATTGCAGAGAGGAGGGATGCAGAGATTGTATAGGAGATTGCAGAGAGGAGGGATGTACAGATTGTATAGGAGATTGCAGAGTGAAGTGATATAGTGATTGTATAGGAGATTGCAGAGAGGGGGGATGTAGAGATTGTATAGGAGATTGCAGAGTGATGTGATATAGTGATTATATAGGAGATTGCAGAGAGGAGGGATGTAGAGATTGTATAGGAGATTGCAGAGTGGAGGGATGTAGAGATTGTATAGGAGATTGCAGAGAGGAGGAATATAGAGATTGTATACGAGATTGCAGAGAGTGGGGATATAGAGATTGTATAGGAGATTGCAGAGCGGAGGGATGTAGAAATTGTATTGGAGATTGCAGAGAGGAGGGATATAGAGATTGTATAGCAGATTGCAGAGAGTGGAGGGATATAGAGATTGTATAGGAGATTGCAGAGAGGGGGGATGTAGAGATTGTACAGGAGAAGGGATATAGAGATTGTATAGGAGATTGCAGAGAGGCGGGATATAGAGATTGGATAGGAGATTGCAGAGAGGAGGGATATAGAGATTGTATAGGAGATTGCAGAGTGGAGGGATGCAGAGATTGTATAGGAGATTGCAGAGAGTGGAGGATATAGAGATTGTATAGCAGATTGCAGAGAGAGTAGAGATATAGAGATTGTATACGAGATTGCAGACAGTGGAGGGATATAGAGATTGTACAGGAGATTGCAGAGAGGAGAGATATAGAGATTGTATAGGAGATTGCAGAGAGGAGGGATATAGAGATTGTATAGGAGATTGCAGAGAGGAGGGATGCAGAGATTGTATAGCAGATTGCAGAGAGGAGGTATGTAGAGAATGTATAGGAGATTGCAGAGAGTGGAGGACATAGAGATTGTATAGCAGATTGCAGACAGGAGGTATGTACAGAATGTACAGGAGATTACAGAGAGTGGAGGATATAGAGATTGTATAGCAGATTGCAGAGAGGGGGGATGTAGAGATTGTGTAGGAGATTGCAGAGAGGAGGGATGTAGAGATTGTATAGGAGATTGCAGAGTGAAGTGATATAGAGATTGTATAGGAGATTGCAGAGTGGGGGGATGCAGAGATTGTATAGGAGATTGCAGAGAGGAGGGAAGTAGAGATTGTATAGGAGATTGCAGAGTGGAGGGATATAGAGATTGTATAGCAGATTGCAGAGAGGGGGGATGTAGAGATTGTGTAGGAGATTGCAGAGTGTAGGGATATAGAGATTGTATATGAGATTGCAGAGAGGGGGGATGTAGAGATTTTAAAGGAGATTGCAGCGAGTGCAGGATATTGAGATTGTATAGGAGATTGCAGTGAGGGGGATGTAGAGATTGTATAGGAGATTGCAGAGTGATGTGATATAGTGATTGTATTGGAGATTGCAGAGAGGAGGGATGTAGGGATTGTATAGGAGATTGCAGAGTGGAGGGATGTAGAGATTGTGTAGGAGATTGCAGAGTGAAGTGATATAGTGATTGTATAGGAGATTGCAGAGAGGGGGGATGTAGAGATTGTATAGGAGATTGCAGAGTGATGTGATATAGTGATTATATAGGAGATTGCAGAGAGGAGGGATGTAGAGATTGTATAGGAGATTGCAGAGTGGAGGGATGTAGAGATTGTATAGGAGATTGCAGAGAGGAGGGATATAGAGATTGTATACGAGATTGCAGAGAGTGGGGATATAGAGATTGTATAGGAGATTGCAGAGCGGAGGGATGTAGAAATTGTATTGGAGATTGCAGAGAGGAGGGATATAGAGATTGTATAGGAGATTGCAGAGTGGAGGGATGCAGAGATTGTATAGGAGATTGCAGAGAGTGGAGGATATAGAGATTGTATAGCAGATTGCAGAGAGAGTAGAGATATAGAGATTGTATACGAGATTGCAAACAGTGGAGGGATATAGAGATTGTACAGGAGATTGCAGAGAGGAGGGATATAGAGATTGTATAGGAGATTGCAGAGAGGAGGGATGCAGAGATTGTCTAGGAGATTGCAGAGAGTGGAGGATATAGAGATTGTATAGGAGATTGCAGAGAGTGGAGGATATAGAGATTGTATAGGAGATTGCAGAGAGTGGAGGATGCAGAGATTGTATCGGAGATTGCAGAGAGTGGAGGATATAGAGATTGTATAGGAGATTGCAGAGAGGGGGGATGTAGAGATTGTACAGGAGAAGGGATATAGAGATTGTATAGGAGATTGCAGAGAGGCGGGATATAGAGATTGGATAGGAGATTGCAGAGAGGAGGGATATAGAGATTGTATAGGAGATTGCAGAGTGGAGGGATGCAGAGATTGTATAGGAGATTGCAGAGAGTGGAGGATATACAGATTGTATAGCAGATTGCAGAGAGAGTAGAGATATAGAGATTGTATACGAGATTGCAGACAGTGGAGGGATATAGAGATTGTACAGGAGATTGCAGAGAGGACAGATATAGAGATTGTATAGGAGATTGCAGAGAGGAGGGATATAGAGATTGTATAGGAGATTGCAGAGAGGAGGGATGCAGAGATTGTATAGCAGATTGCAGAGAGGAGGTATGTAGAGAATGTATAGGAGATTGCAGAGAGTGGAGGACATAGAGATTGTATAGCAGATTGCAGACAGGAGGTATGTACAGAATGTACAGGAGATTACAGAGAGTGGAGGATATAGAGATTGTATAGCAGATTGCAGAGAGGGGGGATGTAGAGATTGTGTAGGAGATTGCAGAGAGGAGGGATGTAGAGATTGTATAGGAGATTGCAGAGTGAAGTGATATAGAGATTGTATAGGAGATTGCAGAGTGGGGGGATGCAGAGATTGTATAGGAGATTGCAGAGAGGAGGGAAGTAGAGATTGTATAGGAGATTGCAGAGTGGAGGGATATAGAGATTGTATAGCAGATTGCAGAGAGGGGGGATGTAGAGATTGTGTAGGAGATTGCAGAGTGTAGGGATATAGAGATTGTATATGAGATTGCAGAGAGGGGGGATGTAGAGATTTTAAAGGAGATTGCAGCGAGTGCAGGATATTGAGATTGTATAGGAGATTGCAGTGAGGGGGATGTAGAGATTGTATAGGAGATTGCAGAGTGATGTGATATAGTGATTGTATTGGAGATTGCAGAGAGGAGGGATGTAGGGATTGTATAGGAGATTGCAGAGTGGAGGGATGTAGAGATTGTGTAGGAGATTGCAGAGTGAAGTGATATAGTGATTGTATAGGAGATTGCAGAGAGGGGGGATGTAGAGATTGTATAGGAGATTGCAGAGTGATGTGATATAGTGATTATATAGGAGATTGCAGAGAGGAGGGATGTAGAGATTGTATAGGAGATTGCAGAGTGGAGGGATGTAGAGATTGTATAGGAGATTGCAGAGAGGAGGGATATAGAGATTGTATACGAGATTGCAGAGAGTGGGGATATAGAGATTGTATAGGAGATTGCAGAGCGGAGGGATGTAGAAATTGTATTGGAGATTGCAGAGAGGAGGGATATAGAGATTGTATAGCAGATTGCAGAGAGGAGGGATATAGAGATTGTATAGGAGATTGCAGAGTGGAGGGATGCAGAGATTGTATAGGAGATTGCAGAGAGTGGAGGATATAGAGATTGTATAGCAGATTGCAGAGAGAGTAGAGATATAGAGATTGTATACGAGATTGCAGACAGTGGAGGGATATAGAGATTGTACAGGAGATTGCAGAGAGGAGGGATATAGAGATTGTATAGGAGATTGCAGAGAGGAGGGATGCAGAGATTGTATAGGAGATTGCAGAGAGTGGAGGATATAGAGATTGTATAGGAGATTGCAGAGAGTGGAGGATATAGAGATTGTATAGGAGATTGCAGAGAGTGGAGGATGCAGAGATTGTATCGGAGATTGCAGAGAGTGGAGGATATAGAGATTCTATAGGAGATTGCAGAGAGTGGAGGATGTAGAGATTGTATAGGAGATTGCAGAGAGTGGAGGATATAGAGATTGTATAGCAGATTGCAGAGAGGAGGGATATAGAGATTGTATAGGAGATTGTATAGGAAAATGCAGACAGTGGAGGATATAGAGTTTGTATAGGAGATTGCAGAGAGTGGAGGGATATAGAGATTGTATAGGAGATTGCAGAGAGGGGGGATGTAGAGATTGTACAGGAGATTGCAGAGTGGAAGGATATAGAGATTGTATTGGAGATTGCAGAGAGGAGGGATATAGAGATTGTATAGGAGATTGCAGAGAGGAGGGATGCAGAGATTGTATCGGAGATTGCAGAGAGTGGAGTATATAGAGATTGTATAGGAGATTGCAGAGAGTGGAGGATGCAGAGATTGTATAGGAGATTGCAGAGAGTGGAGGATATAGAGATTGTATCGGAGATTGCAGAGAGTGGTGTGATATAGTGATTATATAGGAGATTGCAGAGAGGAGGGATGTAGAGATTGTATAGGAGATTGCAGAGTGGAGGGATGTAGACATTGTATAGGACATTGCAGAGTGAAGTGATATAGTGATTGTATAGGAGATTGCAGAGTGATGTGATATAGTGATTGTATAGGAGATTGCAGAGAGGAGGGATGTAGGGATTGTATAGGAGATTGCAGAGTGGAGGGATATAGAGATTGTATAGGAGATTGCAGAGAGGAGGGATATAGAAATTGTATAGGAGATTGCAGAGAGTGGAGGGATATAGAGATTGTATAGGAGATTGCAGACAGGGGGGATGTAGAGATTGTGTAGGAGATTGCAGAGAGGCGGGATATAGAGATTGTAAAGGAGATTGCAGAGAGCAGGCATATAGAGATTGAATAGGAGATTGCATAGAGGAGGGATGCAGAGATTGTATAGGAGATCGCAGAGAGGGGGGATTTAGAGATTGTATCGGAGATTGCAGAGAGGGGGGATGTAGAGATTGTGTAGGAGATTGCAGAGAGGAGATATATAGAGATTGTATAGGAGATTGCAGAGAGGAGGGATATAGAGATTGTATAGGAGAATGCAGAGAGTGGAGGATATAGAGATTGTATAGGATATTGCAGAGAGAGTAGGGATATACAGATTGTATAGGAGATTGCAGGGGGGGGATGCAGAGATTGTATAGGAGATTGCGGAGAGGAGGGATGTAGAGATTGTAAAGGAGATTGCAGAGAGTGGAGGGATATAGAGATTGTACAGGAGATTGCAGAAAGGAGGGATATAGAGATTGTATATGAGATTGCAGAGAGGAGGGATATAGAGTTTGTATAGGAGATTGCAGAGAGGAGGGATGCAGAGATTGTTTAGGACATTGCAGAGAGTGGAGATATAGAGATTGTATAGGACATTGCAGAGAGTGGAGTATGTAGAGATTGTATAGGAGATTGCAGAGAGGAGGGATATAGAGATTGTATAGGAGATTGCAGAGACTGGAGGGATATAGAGATTGTATAGGAGATTGCAGAGAGTGGAGGATATACAGATTGTATAGCAGATTGCAGAGAGGAGGGATATACAGATTGTATAGGAGATTGCAGAGAGTGGAGGATATAGAAATTGTATAGGAGATTGCAGAGAGTGGAGGGATATAGAGATTGTATAGGAGATTGCAGAGAGGGGGGATGTAGAGATTGTACAGGAGATTGCAGAGAGGAAGGATATAGAGATTGTATAGGAGATTGCAGAGAGGAGGGATATAGAGATTGTATAGCAGATTGCAGAGAGGAGGGATGCAGAGACTGTATAGGAGATTGCAGAGAGGAGGGATGTACAGATTGTATAGGAGATTGCAGAGTGAAGTGATATAGTGATTGTATAGGAGATTGCAGAGAGGGGGGATGTAGAGATTGTATAGGAGATTGCAGAGTGATGTGATATAGTGATTATATAGGAGATTGCAGAGAGGAGGGATGTAGAGATTGTATAGGAGATTGCAGAGTGGAGGGATGTAGAGATTGTATAGGAGATTGCAGAGAGGAGGGATATAGAGATTGTATACGAGATTGCAGAGAGTGGGGATATAGAGATTGCAGAGCGGAGGGATGTAGAAATTGTATTGGAGATTGCAGAGAGGAGGGATATAGAGATTGTATAGCAGATTGCAGAGAGTGGAGGGATATAGAGATTGTATAGGAGATTGCAGAGAGGGGGGATGTAGAGATTGTACAGGAGAAGGGATATAGAGATTGTATAGGAGATTGCAGAGAGGTGGGATATAGAGATTGGATAGGAGATTGCAGAGAGGAGGGATATAGAGATTGTATAGGAGATTGCAGAGTGGAGGGATGCAGAGATTGTATAGGAGATTGCAGAGAGGAGGGATGCAGAGATTGTATAGGAGATTGCAGAGAGTGGAGGATATAGAGATTGTATAGGAGATTGCAGAGAGTGGAGGATATAGAGATTGTATAGGAGATTGCAGAGAGTGGAGGATGCAGAGATTGTATCGGAGATTGCAGAGAGTGGAGGATATAGAGATTCTATAGGAGATTGCAGAGAGTGGAGGATGTAGAGATTCTATAGGAGATTGCAGAGAGTGGAGGATATAGAGATTGTATAGCAGATTGCAGAGAGGAGGGATATAGAGATTGTATAGGAGATTGTATAGGAAAATGCAGACAGTGGAGGATATAGAGTTTGTATAGGAGATTGCAGAGAGTGGAGGGATATAGAGATTGTATAGGAGATTGCAGAGGGGGGGATGTAGAGATTGTACAGGAGATTGCAGAGAGGAAGGATATAGAGATTTTATTGGAGATTGCAGAGAGGAGGGATATAGAGATTGTATAGGAGATTGCAGAGAGGAGGGATGTAGAGATTGTATAGGAGATTGCAGAGTGAAGTGATATAGTGATTTTATAGGAGATTGCAGAGAGGAGGGATATGGAGATTGTATAGGAGATTGCAGAGAGGAGGGATATAGAGGTGGTATAGGAGATTGCAGAGAGTGGAGGGATATAGAGATTGTATAGGAGATTGCATAGAGTGGAGGATGCAGAGATTGTATAGGAGATTGCAGAGAGTGGAGGATATAGAGATTGTATCGGAGATTGCAGAGAGTGGTGTGATATAGTGATTATATAGGAGATTGCAGAGAGGAGGGATGTAGAAATTGTATAGGGGATTACAGAGTGGAGGGATGTAGACATTGAATAGGACATTGCAGAGTGAAGTGATATAGTGATTGTATAGGAGATTGCAGAGTGATGTGATATAGTGATTGTATAGGAGATTGCAGAGAGGAGGGATGTAGAGATTGTATAGGAGATTGCAGAAAGGAGGGATATAGAGATTGTATATGAGATTGCAGAGAGGAGGGATATAGAGTTTGTATAGGAGATTGCAGAGAGGAGGGATGCAGAGATTGTTTAGGACATTGCAGAGAGTGGAGATATAGAGATTGTATAGGAGATTGCAGAGAGAGGAGTCTGTAGAGTTTGTATAGGAGATTGCAGAGAGGAGGGATATAGAGATTGTATAGGAGATTGCAGAGACTGGAGGGATATAGAGATTGTATAGGAGATTGCAGAGAGTGGAGGATATACAGATTGTATAGCAGATTGCAGAGAGGAGGGATATACAGATTGTATAGGAGATTGCAGAGAGTGGAGGATATAGAAATTGTATAGGAGATTGCAGAGAGTGGAGGGATATAGAGATTGTATAGGAGATTGCAGAGAGGGGGGATGTAGAGATTGTGTAGGAGATTGCAGAGAGGCGGGATATAGAGATTGTAAAGGAGATTGCAGAGAGCAGGCATATAGAGATTGTATAGGAGATTGCATAGAGGAGGGATGCAGAGATTGTATAGGAGATTGCAGAGAGGGGGGATTTAGAGATTGTATCGGAGATTGCAGAGAGGGGGGATGTAGAGATTGTGTAGGAGATTGCAGAGAGGAGATATATAAAGATTGTATAGGAGATTGCAGAGAGGAGGGATATAGAGATTATATAAGAGAATGCAGAGAGTGGAGGATATAGAGATTGTATAGGAGATTGCAGAGAGGAGGGATGTAGAGATTGTATAGGAGATTGCAGAGAGAGTAGGGATATAGAGATTGTATAGGAGATTGCAGGGGGGGGATGCAGAGATTGTATAGGAGATTGCGGAGAGGAGGGATGTAGAGATTGTAAAGGAGATTGCAGAGAGTGGAGGGATATAGAGATTGTACAGGAGATTGCAGAAAGGAGGGATATAGAGATTGTATATGAGATTGCAGAGAGGAGGGATATAGAGTTTGTATAGGAGATTCCAGAGAGGAGGGATGCAGAGAATGTTTAGGACATTGCAGAGAGTGGAGATATAGAGATTGTATAGGAGATTGCAGAGAGTGGAGTATGTAGAGATTGTATAGGAGATTGCAGAGAGGAGGGATATAGAGATTGTATAGGAGATTGCAGAGAGGAGGGATATGGAGATTGTATAGGAGATTGCAGAGAGGAGGGATATAGAGGTGGTATAGGAGATTGCAGAGAGTGGAGGGATATAGAGATTGTATAGGAGATTGCAGAGAGTGGAGGATGCAGAGTTTGTATAGGAGATTGCAGAGAGTGGAGGATATAGAGATTGTATCGGAGATTGCAGAGAGTGGTGTGATATAGTGATTATATAGGAGATTGCAGAGACTGGAGGGATATAGAGATTGTATAGGAGATTGCAGAGAGTGGAGGATATACAGATTGTATAGCAGATTGCAGAGTGGAGGGATGTAGACATTGAATAGGAAATTGCAGAGTGAAGTGATATAGTGATTGTATAGGAGATTGCAGAGTGATGTGATATAGTGATTGTATAGGAGATTGCAGAGAGGAGGGATGTAGGGATTGTATAGGAGATTACAGAGTGGAGGGATGTAGAGATTGTATAGGAGATTGCAGAGAGGAGGGATGTAGAGATTGTATAGGAGATTGCAGAAAGGAGGGATATAGAGATTGTATATGAGATTGCAGAGAGGAGGGATATAGAGTTTGTATAGGAGATTGCAGAGAGGAGGGATGCAGAGATTGTTTAGGACATTGCAGAGAGTGGAGATATAGAGATTGTATAGGAGATTGCAGAGAGTGGAGTCTGTAGAGATTGTATAGGAGATTGCAGAGAGGAGGGATATAGAGATTGTATAGGAGATTGCAGAGACTGGAGGGATATAGAGATTGTATAGGAGATTGCAGAGAGTGGAGGATATACAGATTGTATAGCAGATTGCAGAGAGGAGGGATATACAGATTGTATAGGAGATTGCAGAGAGTGGAGGATATAGAAATTGTATAGGAGATTGCAGAGAGTGGAGGGATATAGAGATTGTATAGGAGATTGCAGAGAGGGGGGATGTAGAGATTGTGTAGGAGATTGCAGAGAGGCGGGATATAGAGATTGTAAAGGAGATTGCAGAGAGCAGGCATATCGAGATTGTATAGGAGATTGCATAGAGGAGGGATGCAGAGATTGTATAGGAGATTGCAGAGAGGGGGGATTTAGAGATTGTATCGCAGATTGCAGAGAGGGGGGATGTAGAGATTGTGTAGGAGATTGCAGAGAGGAGATATATAAAGATTGTATAGGAGATTGCAGAGAGGAGGGATATAGAGATTATATAAGAGAATGCAGAGAGTGGAGGATATAGAGATTGTATAGGAGATTGCAGAGAGGAGGGATGTAGAGATTGTATAGGAGATTGCAGAGAGAGTAGGGATATAGAGATTGTATAGGAGATTGCAGGGGGGGGTTGCAGAGATTGTATAGGAGATTGCGGAGAGGAGGGATGTAGAGATTGTAAAGGAGATTGCAGAGAGTGGAGGGATATAGAGATTGTACAGGAGATTGCAGAAAGGAGGGATATAGAGATTGTATATGAGATTGCAGAGAGGAGGGATATAGAGTTTGTATAGGAGATTGCAGAGAGGAGGGATGCAGAGATTGTTTAGGACATTGCAGAGAGTGGAGATATAGAGATTGTATAGGAGATTGCAGAGAGTGGAGTATGTAGAGATTGTATAGGAGATTGCAGAGAGGAGGGATATAGAGATTGTATAGGAGATTGCAGAGAGGAGTGATATTGAGATTGTATAGGAGATTGCAGTGAGGGGGATGTAGAGATTGTATAGGAGATTGCAGAGTGATGTGATATAGTGATTGTATTGGAGATTGCAGAGAGGAGGGATGTAGGGATTGTATAGGAGATTGCAGAGTGGAGGGATGTAGAGATTGTGTAGGAGATTGCAGAGTGAAGTGATATAGTGATTGTATAGGAGATTGCAGAGAGGGGGGATGTAGAGATTGTATAGGAGATTGCAGAGTGATGTGATATAGTGATTATATAGGAGATTGCAGAGAGGAGGGATGTAGAGATTGTATAGGAGATTGCAGAGTGGAGGGATGTAGAGATTGTATAGGAGATTGCAGAGAGGAGGGATATAGAGATTGTATACGAGATTGCAGAGAGTGGGGATATAGAGATTGTATAGGAGATTGCAGAGCGGAGGGATGTAGAAATTGTATTGGAGATTGCAGAGAGGAGGGATATAGAGATTGTATAGCAGATTGCAGAGAGGAGGGATATAGAGATTGTATAGGAGATTGCAGAGTGGAGGGATGCAGAGATTGTATAGGAGATTGCAGAGAGTGGAGGATATAGAGATTGTATAGCAGATTGCAGAGAGAGTAGAGATATAGAGATTGTATACGAGATTGCAGACAGTGGAGGGATATAGAGATTGTACAGGAGATTGCAGAGAGGAGGGATATAGAGATTGTATAGGAGATTGCAGAGAGGAGGGATGCAGAGATTGTATAGGAGATTGCAGAGAGTGGAGGATATAGAGATTGTATAGGAGATTGCAGAGAGTGGAGGATATAGAGATTGTATAGGAGATTGCAGAGAGTGGAGGATGCAGAGATTGTATCGGAGATTGCAGAGAGTGGAGGATATAGAGATTCTATAGGAGATTGCAGAGAGTGGAGGATGTAGAGATTGTATAGGAGATTGCAGAGAGTGGAGGATATAGAGATTGTATAGCAGATTGCAGAGAGGAGGGATATAGAGATTGTATAGGAGATTGTATAGGAAAATGCAGACAGTGGAGGATATAGAGTTTGTATAGGAGATTGCAGAGAGTGGAGGGATATAGAGATTGTATAGGAGATTGCAGAGAGGGGGGATGTAGAGATTGTACAGGAGATTGCAGAGTGGAAGGATATAGAGATTGTATTGGAGATTGCAGAGAGGAGGGATATAGAGATTGTATAGGAGATTGCAGAGAGGAGGGATGCAGAGATTGTATCGGAGATTGCAGAGAGTGGAGTATATAGAGATTGTATAGGAGATTGCAGAGAGTGGAGGATGCAGAGATTGTATAGGAGATTGCAGAGAGTGGAGGATATAGAGATTGTATCGGAGATTGCAGAGAGTGGTGTGATATAGTGATTATATAGGAGATTGCAGAGAGGAGGGATGTAGAGATTGTATAGGAGATTGCAGAGTGGAGGGATGTAGACATTGTATAGGACATTGCAGAGTGAAGTGATATAGTGATTGTATAGGAGATTGCAGAGTGATGTGATATAGTGATTGTATAGGAGATTGCAGAGAGGAGGGATGTAGGGATTGTATAGGAGATTGCAGAGTGGAGGGATATAGAGATTGTATAGGAGATTGCAGAGAGGAGGGATATAGAAATTGTATAGGAGATTGCAGAGAGTGGAGGGATATAGAGATTGTATAGGAGATTGCAGACAGGGGGGATGTAGAGATTGTGTAGGAGATTGCAGAGAGGCGGGATATAGAGATTGTAAAGGAGATTGCAGAGAGCAGGCATATAGAGATTGAATAGGAGATTGCATAGAGGAGGGATGCAGAGATTGTATAGGAGATCGCAGAGAGGGGGGATTTAGAGATTGTATCGGAGATTGCAGAGAGGGGGGATGTAGAGATTGTGTAGGAGATTGCAGAGAGGAGATATATAGAGATTGTATAGGAGATTGCAGAGAGGAGGGATATAGAGATTGTATAGGAGAATGCAGAGAGTGGAGGATATAGAGATTGTATAGGATATTGCAGAGAGAGTAGGGATATACAGATTGTATAGGAGATTGCAGGGGGGGGATGCAGAGATTGTATAGGAGATTGCGGAGAGGAGGGATGTAGAGATTGTAAAGGAGATTGCAGAGAGTGGAGGGATATAGAGATTGTACAGGAGATTGCAGAAAGGAGGGATATAGAGATTGTATATGAGATTGCAGAGAGGAGGGATATAGAGTTTGTATAGGAGATTGCAGAGAGGAGGGATGCAGAGATTGTTTAGGACATTGCAGAGAGTGGAGATATAGAGATTGTATAGGACATTGCAGAGAGTGGAGTATGTAGAGATTGTATAGGAGATTGCAGAGAGGAGGGATATAGAGATTGTATAGGAGATTGCAGAGACTGGAGGGATATAGAGATTGTATAGGAGATTGCAGAGAGTGGAGGATATACAGATTGTATAGCAGATTGCAGAGAGGAGGGATATACAGATTGTATAGGAGATTGCAGAGAGTGGAGGATATAGAAATTGTATAGGAGATTGCAGAGAGTGGAGGGATATAGAGATTGTATAGGAGATTGCAGAGAGGGGGGATGTAGAGATTGTACAGGAGATTGCAGAGAGGAAGGATATAGAGATTGTATAGGAGATTGCAGAGAGGAGGGATATAGAGATTGTATAGCAGATTGCAGAGAGGAGGGATGCAGAGACTGTATAGGAGATTGCAGAGAGGAGGGATGTACAGATTGTATAGGAGATTGCAGAGTGAAGTGATATAGTGATTGTATAGGAGATTGCAGAGAGGGGGGATGTAGAGATTGTATAGGAGATTGCAGAGTGATGTGATATAGTGATTATATAGGAGATTGCAGAGAGGAGGGATGTAGAGATTGTATAGGAGATTGCAGAGTGGAGGGATGTAGAGATTGTATAGGAGATTGCAGAGAGGAGGGATATAGAGATTGTATACGAGATTGCAGAGAGTGGGGATATAGAGATTGCAGAGCGGAGGGATGTAGAAATTGTATTGGAGATTGCAGAGAGGAGGGATATAGAGATTGTATAGCAGATTGCAGAGAGTGGAGGGATATAGAGATTGTATAGGAGATTGCAGAGAGGGGGGATGTAGAGATTGTACAGGAGAAGGGATATAGAGATTGTATAGGAGATTGCAGAGAGGTGGGATATAGAGATTGGATAGGAGATTGCAGAGAGGAGGGATATAGAGATTGTATAGGAGATTGCAGAGTGGAGGGATGCAGAGATTGTATAGGAGATTGCAGAGAGGAGGGATGCAGAGATTGTATAGGAGATTGCAGAGAGTGGAGGATATAGAGATTGTATAGGAGATTGCAGAGAGTGGAGGATATAGAGATTGTATAGGAGATTGCAGAGAGTGGAGGATGCAGAGATTGTATCGGAGATTGCAGAGAGTGGAGGATATAGAGATTCTATAGGAGATTGCAGAGAGTGGAGGATGTAGAGATTCTATAGGAGATTGCAGAGAGTGGAGGATATAGAGATTGTATAGCAGATTGCAGAGAGGAGGGATATAGAGATTGTATAGGAGATTGTATAGGAAAATGCAGACAGTGGAGGATATAGAGTTTGTATAGGAGATTGCAGAGAGTGGAGGGATATAGAGATTGTATAGGAGATTGCAGAGGGGGGGATGTAGAGATTGTACAGGAGATTGCAGAGAGGAAGGATATAGAGATTTTATTGGAGATTGCAGAGAGGAGGGATATAGAGATTGTATAGGAGATTGCAGAGAGGAGGGATGTAGAGATTGTATAGGAGATTGCAGAGTGAAGTGATATAGTGATTTTATAGGAGATTGCAGAGAGGAGGGATATGGAGATTGTATAGGAGATTGCAGAGAGGAGGGATATAGAGGTGGTATAGGAGATTGCAGAGAGTGGAGGGATATAGAGATTGTATAGGAGATTGCAGAGAGTGGAGGATGCAGAGATTGTATAGGAGATTGCAGAGAGTGGAGGATATAGAGATTGTATCGGAGATTGCAGAGAGTGGTGTGATATAGTGATTATATAGGAGATTGCAGAGAGGAGGGATGTAGAAATTGTATAGGAGATTACAGAGTGGAGGGATGTAGACATTGAATAGGACATTGCAGAGTGAAGTGATATAGTGATTGTATAGGAGATTGCAGAGTGATGTGATATAGTGATTGTATAGGAGATTGCAGAGAGGAGGGATGTAGGGATTGTATAGGAGATTACAGAGTGGAGGGATGTAGAGATTGTATAGGAGATTGCAGAGAGGAGGGATGTAGAGATTGTATAGGAGATTGCAGAAAGGAGGGATATAGAGATTGTATATGAGATTGCAGAGAGGAGGGATATAGAGTTTGTATAGGAGATTGCAGAGAGGAGGGATGCAGAGATTGTTTAGGACATTGCAGAGAGTGGAGATATAGAGATTGTATAGGAGATTGCAGAGAGAGGAGTCTGTAGAGTTTGTATAGGAGATTGCAGAGAGGAGGGATATAGAGATTGTATAGGAGATTGCAGAGACTGGAGGGATATAGAGATTGTATAGGAGATTGCAGAGAGTGGAGGATATACAGATTGTATAGCAGATTGCAGAGAGGAGGGATATACAGATTGTATAGGAGATTGCAGAGAGTGGAGGATATAGAAATTGTATAGGAGATTGCAGAGAGTGGAGGGATATAGAGATTGTATAGGAGATTGCAGAGAGGGGGGATGTAGAGATTGTGTAGGAGATTGCAGAGAGGCGGGATATAGAGATTGTAAAGGAGATTGCAGAGAGCAGGCATATAGAGATTGTATAGGAGATTGCATAGAGGAGGGATGCAGAGATTGTATAGGAGATTGCAGAGAGGGGGGATTTAGAGATTGTATCGGAGATTGCAGAGAGGGGGGATGTAGAGATTGTGTAGGAGATTGCAGAGAGGAGATATATAAAGATTGTATAGGAGATTGCAGAGAGGAGGGATATAGAGATTATATAAGAGAATGCAGAGAGTGGAGGATATAGAGATTGTATAGGAGATTGCAGAGAGGAGGGATGTAGAGATTGTATAGGAGATTGCAGAGAGAGTAGGGATATAGAGATTGTATAGGAGATTGCAGGGGGGGGATGCAGAGATTGTATAGGAGATTGCGGAGAGGAGGGATGTAGAGATTGTAAAGGAGATTGCAGAGAGTGGAGCGATATAGAGATTGTACAGGAGATTGCAGAAAGGAGGGATATAGAGATTGTATATGAGATTGCAGAGAGGAGGGATATAGAGTTTGTATAGGAGATTCCAGAGAGGAGGGATGCAGAGAATGTTTAGGACATTGCAGAGAGTGGAGATATAGAGATTGTATAGGAGATTGCAGAGAGTGGAGTATGTAGAGATTGTATAGGAGATTGCAGAGAGGAGGGATATAGAGATTGTATAGGAGATTGCAGAGAGGAGGGATATGGAGATTGTATAGGAGATTGCAGAGAGGAGGGATATAGAGGTGGTATAGGAGATTGCAGAGAGTGGAGGGATATAGAGATTGTATAGGAGATTGCAGAGAGTGGAGGATGTAGAGATTGTATAGGAGATTGCAGAGAGTGGAGGATATAGAGATTGTATCGGAGATTGCAGAGAGTGGTGTGATATAGTGATTATATAGGAGATTGCAGAGAGGAGGGATGTAGAAATTGTATAGGAGATTGCAGAGTGGAGGGATGTAGACATTGAATAGGAAATTGCAGAGTGAAGTGATATAGTGATTGTATAGGAGATTGCAGAGTGATGTGATATAGTGATTGTATAGGAGATTGCAGAGAGGAGGGATGTAGGGATTGTATAGGAGATTACAGAGTGGAGGGATGTAGAGATTGTATAGGAGATTGCAGAGAGGAGGGATGTAGAGATTGTATAGGAGATTGCAGAAAGGAGGGATATAGAGATTGTATATGAGATTGCAGAGAGGAGGGATATAGAGTTTGTATAGGAGATTGCAGAGAGGAGGGATGCAGAGATTGTTTAGGACATTGCAGAGAGTGGAGATATAGAGATTGTATAGGAGATTGCAGAGAGTGGAGTCTGTAGAAATTGTATAGGAGATTGCAGAGAGGAGGGATATAGAGATTGTATAGGAGATTGCAGAGACTGGAGGGATATAGAGATTGTATAGGAGATTGCAGAGAGTGGAGGATATACAGATTGTATAGCAGATTGCAGAGAGGAGGGATATACAGATTGTATAGGAGATTGCAGAGAGTGGAGGATATAGAAATTGTATAGGAGATTGCAGAGAGTGGAGGGATATAGAGATTGTATAGGAGATTGCAGAGAGGGGGGATGTAGAGATTGTGTAGGAGATTGCAGAGAGGCGGGATATAGAGATTGTAAAGGAGATTGCAGAGAGCAGGCATATCGAGATTGTATAGGAGATTGCATAGAGGAGGGATGCAGAGATTGTATAGGAGATTGCAGAGAGGGGGATTTAGAGATTGTATCGCAGATTGCAGAGAGGGGGGATGTAGAGATTGTGTAGGAGATTGCAGAGAGGAGATATATAAAGATTGTATAGGAGATTGCAGAGAGGAGGGATATAGAGATTATATAAGAGAATGCAGAGAGTGGAGGATATAGAGATTGTATAGGAGATTGCAGAGAGGAGGGATGTAGAGATTGTATAGGAGATTGCAGAGAGAGTAGGGATATAGAGATTCTATAGGAGATTGCAGGGGGGGGTTGCAGAGATTGTATAGGAGATTGCGGAGAGGAGGGATGTAGAGATTGTAAAGGAGATTGCAGAGAGTGGAGGGATATAGAGATTGTACAGGAGATTGCAGAAAGGAGGGATATAGAGATTGTATATGAGATTGCAGAGAGGAGGGATATAGAGTTTGTATAGGAGATTGCAGAGAGGAGGGATGCAGAGATTGTTTAGGACATTGCAGAGAGTGGAGATATAGAGATTGTATAGGAGATTGCAGAGAGTGGAGTATGTAGAGATTGTATAGGAGATTGCAGAGAGGAGGGATATAGAGATTGTATAGGAGATTGCAGAGAGGAGTGATATAGAGTTTGTATAGGAGATTGCAGAGAGGAGGGATGCAGAGATTGTTTAGGACATTGCAGAGAGTGGAGATATAGAGATTGTATAGGAGATTGCAGAGAGTGGAGTATGTAGAGATTGTATAGGAGATTGCAGAGAGGAGGGATATAGAGATTGTATAGGAGATTGCAGAGACTGGAGGGATATAGAGATTGTATAGGAGATTGCAGAGAGTGGAGGATATACAGATTGTATAGCAGATTGCAGAGAGGAGGGATATACAGATTGTATAGGAGATTGCAGAGAGTGGAGGATATAGAAATTGTATAGGAGATTGCAGAGAGTGGAGGGATATAGAGATTGTATAGGAGATTGCAGAGAGGGGGGATGTAGAGATTGTACAGGAGATTGCAGAGAGGAAGGATATAGAGATTGTATAGGAGATTGCAGAGAGGAGGGATATAGAGATTGTATAGGAGATTGCAGAGAGGAGGGATGCAGAGATTGTATAGGAGATTGCAGAGAGGAGGGATGTACACATTGTATAGGAGATTGCAGAGTGAAGTGATATAGTGATTGTATCGGAGATTGCAGAGAGGGGGGATGTAGAGATTGTATAGGAGATTGCAGAGTGATGTGATATAGTGATTATATAGGAGATTGCAGAGAGGAGGGATGTAGAGATTGTATAGGAGATTGCAGAGTGGAGGGATGTAGAGATGGTATAGGAGATTGCAGAGAGGAGGGATATAGAGATTGTATACGAGATTGCAGAGAGTGGGGATATAGAGATTGTATAGGAGATTGCAGAGCGGAGGGATGTAGAAATTGTATTGGAGATTGCAGACAGGAGGGATATAGAGATTGTATAGCAGATTGCAGAGAGTGGAGGGATATAGAGATTGTATAGGAGATTGCAGAGAGGGGGGATGTAGAGATTGTACAGGAGAAGGGATATAGAGATTGTATAGGAGATTGCAGAGAGGCGGGATATAGAGATTGGATAGGAGATTGTAGAGAGGAGGGATATAGAGATTGTATAGGAGATTGCAGAGTGAAGGGATGCAGAGATTGTATAGGAGATTGCAGAGAGTGGAGGATATAGAGATTGTATAGCAGATTGCAGAGAGAGTAGAGATATAGAGATTGTATACGAGATTGCAGACAGTGGAGGGATATAGAGATTGTACAGGAGATTGCATAGAGGAGAGATATAGAGATTGTATAGGAGATTGCAGAGAGCAGGGATATAGAGATTGTATAGGAGATTGCAGAGAGGAGGGATGCAGAGATTGTACAGGAGATTGCAGTGAGTGGAGGGATATAGAGTTTGTACAGGAGATTGCAGAGAGGAGGGATATAGAGATTGTATAGGAGATTGCAGAGAGGAGGGATGCAGAGATTGTATAGGAGATTGCAGAGAGTGGAGGATATAGAGATTGTATAGGAGATTGCAGAGAGTGGAGGATATAGAGATTGTATAGGAGATTGCAGAGAGTGGAGGATGCAGAGATTGTATCGGAGATTGCAGAGAGTGGAGGATATAGAGATTCTATAGGAGATTGCAGAGAGTGGAGGATGTAGAGATTCTATAGGAGATTGCAGAGAGTGGAGGATATAGAGATTGTATAGCAGATTGCAGAGAGGAGGGATATAGAGATTGTATAGGTGATTGTATAGGAAAATGCAGACAGTGGAGGATATAGAGTTTGTATAGGAGATTGCAGAGAGTGGAGGGATATAGAGATTGTATAGGAGATTGCAGAGAGGGGGGATGTAGAGATTGTACAGGAGATTGCAGAGAGGAAGGATATAGAGATTGTATTGGAGATTGCAGAGAGGAGGGATATAGAGATTGTATAGGAGATTGCAGAGAGGAGGGATGTAGAGATTGTATAGGAGATTGCAGAGTGAAGTGATATAGTGATTTTATAGGAGATTGCAGATAGGAGGGATATGGAGATTGTATAGGAGATTGCAGAGAGGAGGGATATAGAGGTGGTATAGCAGATTGCAGAGAGTGGAGGGATATTGAGATTGTATAGGAGATTGCAGAGAGTGGAGGATGCAGAGATTGTATAGGAGATTGCAGAGAGTGGAGGATATAGAGATTGTATCGGAGATTGCAGAGAGTGGTGTGATATAGTGATTATATAGGAGATTGCAGAGAGGAGGGATGTAGAAATTGTATAGGAGATTGCAGAGTGGAGGGATGTAGACATTGTATAGGACATTGCAGAGTGAAGTGATATAGTGATTGTATAGGAGATTGCAGAGTGATGTGATATAGTGATTGTATAGGAGATTGTAGAGAGGAGGGATGTAGGGATTGTATAGGAGATTACAGAGTGGAGGGATGTAGAGATTGTATAGGAGATTGCAGAGAGGAGGGATATAGAGATTGTATAGGAGATTGCAGAAAGGAGGGATATAGAGATTGTATATGAGATGGCAGAGAGGAGGGATATAGAGTTTCTATAGGAGATTGCAGAGAGTGGAGATATAGAGATTGTGTAGGAGATTGCAGAGAGTGGAGTCTGTAGAGATTGTATAGGAGATTGCAGAGAGGAGGGATATAGAGATTGTATAGGAGATTGCAGAGACTGGAGGGATATAGAGATTGTATAGGAGATTGCAGAGAGTGGAGGATATACAGATTGTGTAGCAGATTGCAGAGAGGTTGGATATACAGATTGTATTGGAGATTGCAGAGAGTGGAGAATATAGAAATTGTATAGGAGATTGCAGAGAGTGGAGGGATATAGAGATTGTATAGGAGATTGCAGAGAGGGGGGATGTAGAGATTGTGTAGGAGATTGCAGAGAGGCGGGATATAGAGATTGTAAAGGAGATTGCAGAGAGCAGGCATATAGAGATTGTATAGGAGATTGCATAGAGGAGGGATGCAGAGATTGTATAGGAGATTGCGGAGAGGAGGGATGTAGAGATTGTAAAGGAGATTGCAGAGAGTGGAGGGATATAGAGATTGTACAGGAGATTGCAGAAAGGAGGGATATAGGGATTGTATATGAGATTGCAGAGAGGAGGGATATAGAGTTTGTATAGGAGATTGCAGAGAGGAGGGATGCAGAGATTGTTTAGGACATTGCAGAGAGTGGAGATATAGAGATTGTATAGGAGATTGCAGAGAGTGGAGTATGTAGAGATTGTATAGGAGATTGCAGAGAGGAGGGATATAGAGATTGTATAGGAGATTGCAGAGACTGGAGGGATATAGAGATTGTATAGGAGATTGCAGAGAGTGGAGGATATACAGATTGTATAGCAGATTGCAGAGAGGAGGGATATACAGATTGTATAGGAGATTGCAGAGAGTGGAGGATATAGAAATTGTATAGGAGATTGCAGAGAGTGGAGGGATATAGAGATTGTATAGGAGATTGCAGAGAGGGGGGATGTAGAGATTGTACAGGAGATTGCAGAGAGGAAGGATATAGAGATTGTATAGGAGATTGCAGAGAGGAGGGATATAGAGATTGTATAGGAGATTGCAGAGAGGAGGGATGCAGAGATTGTATAGGAGATTGCAGAGAGGAGGGATGTACAGATTGTATAGGAGATTGCAGAGTGAAGTGATATAGTGATTGTATAGGAGATTGCAGAGAGGAGGGATATGGAGATTGTATAGGAGATTGCAGAGAGGAGGCATGTAGAGATTGTATAAGAGATTGCAGAGAGGGGGGATGTAGAGATTCTATAGGAGATTGCGGAGAGGAGGCATGTAGAGATTGTATAGGAGATTGCAGAGAGGAGGGATGTAGAGATTGTATAGGAGATTGCAGAGTGAAGTGATATATTGATTGTATAGGAGATTGCAGAGAGGAGGGATATGGAGATTGTATAGGAGATTGCAGAGAGGGGGGATGCAGAGATTGTATAGCAGATTGCAGAGAGGAGGTATGTAGAGAATGTATAGGAGATTGCAGAGAGTGGAAGACATAGAGATTGTATAGCAGATTGCAGACAGGAGGTATGTACAGAATGTACAGGAGATTGCAGAGAGTGGAGGATATAGAGATTGTATAGGAGATTGCAGAGTGAAGTGATATAGAGATTGTATAGGAGATTGCAGTGTGGGGGGATGCAGAGATTGTATAGGAGATTGCAGAGAGGAGGGATGTAGAGATTGTATAGGAGATTGCAGAGAGGAGGGATATAGAGATTGTATAGCAGATTGCAGAGAGGGGGGATGTAGAGATTGTGTAGGAGATTGCAGAGTGTAGGGATATACAGATTGTCTATGAGATTGCAGAGAGGGGGGATGTAGAGATTTTAAAGGAGATTGCAGCGAGTGCAGGATATTGAGATTGTATAGGAGATTGCAGTGAGGGGGATGTAGAGATTGTATAGGAGATTGCAGAGTGATGTGATATAGTGATTGTATAGGAGATTGCAGAGAGGAGGGATGTAGGGATTGTATAGGAGATTGCAGAGTGGAGGGATGTAGAGATTGTGTAGGAGATTGCAGAGTGAAGTGATATAGTGATTGTATAGGAGATTGCAGAGAGGGAGGATGTAGAGATTGTATAGGAGATTGCAGAGTGATGTGATATAGTGATTATATAGGAGATTGCAGAGAGGAGGGATGTAGAGATTGTATAGGAGATTGCAGAGTGGAGGGATGTAGAGATTGTATAGGAGATTGCAGAGAGGAGGGATATAGAGATTGTATACGAGATTGCAGAGAGTGGGGATATAGAGATTGTATAGGAGATTGCAGAGCGGAGGGATGTAGAAATTGTATTGGAGATTGCAGAGAGGAGGGATATAGAGATTGTATAGCAGATTGCAGAGAGTGGAGGGATATACAGATTGTATAGGAGATTGCAGAGAGGGGGGATGTAGAGATTGTACAGGAGAAGGGATATAGAGATTGTATAGGAGATTGCAGAGAGGAGGGATATAGAGATTGTATACGAGATTGCAGAGAGGGGGGATGTAGAGAATGTATAGGAGATTGCAGAGAGGAGGGATATAGAGATTGTATAGCAGATTGCACAGAGTGGAGGGATATAGAGATTGTATAGGAGATTGCAGAGAGGGGTGATGTAGAGATTGTACAGGAGATTGCAGAGAGGCGGGATATAGAGATTGGATAGGAGATTGCAGAGAGGAGGGATATAGAGATTGTATAGGAGATTGCAGAGTGGAGGGATGCAGAGATTGTATAGGAGATTGCAGAGAGTGGAGGATATAGAGATTGTATAGCAGATTGCAGAGAGAGTAGAGATATAGAGATTGTATACGAGATTGCAGACAGTGGAGGGATATAGAGATTGTACAGGAGATTACAGAGAGGAGAGATATAGAGATTGTATAGGAGATTGCAGAGAGGAGGAATATAGGGATTGTATAGGAGATTGCAGAGAGTGGAGGATATAGAGATTGTATAGCAGATTGCAGAGAGAGTGGAGATATAGAGATTGTATACGAGATTGCAGACAGTGGAGGGATATAGAGATTGTACAGGAGATTGCAGAGAGGAGAGATATAGAGATTGTATAGGAGATTGCAGAGAGGAGGAATATAGAGATTGTATAGGAGATTGCAGAGAGGAGGGATGCAGAGATTGTATAGGAGATTGCAGTGAGTGGAGGGATATAGAGTTTGTACAGGAGATTGCAGAGAGGAGGGATATAGAGACTGTATAGGAGATTGCAGAGAGGAGGGATGCAGAGATTGTATAGGAGATTGCAGAGAGTGGAGGATATAGAGATTGTATAGGAGATTGCAGAGAGTGGAGGATATGGAGATTGTATAGGAGATTGCAGAGAGTGGAGGATATAGAGATTGTGTAGGAGATTGCAGAGAGGAGGGATATAGAGATTGTATAGGAGATTGCAGAGTGGAGGGATGCAGAGATTGTATAGGAGATTGCAGAGAGTGGAAGATATAGAGATTGTATAGCAGATTGCAGAGAGAGTAGAGATATAGAGATTGTATACGAGATTGCAGACAGTGGAGGGATATAGAGATTGTACAGGAGATTGCAGAGAGGAGAGATATAGAGATTGTATAGGAGATTGCAGAGAGGAGGAATATAGAGATTGTATAGGAGATTGCAGAGAGTGGAGGATATAGAGATTGTATAGCAGATTGCAGAGAGAGTAGAGATATAGAGATTGTATACGAGATTGCAGACAGTGGAGGGATATAGAGATTGTACAGGAGATTGCAGAGAGGAGGAATATAGAGATTGTATAGGAGATTGCAGAGAGGAGGGATGCAGAGATTGTATAGGAGATTGCAGTGAGTGGAGGGACATAGAGTTTGTACAGGAGATTGCAGAGAGGAGGGATATAGAGATTGTATAGGAGATTGCAGAGAGGAGGGATGCAGAGATTGTATAGGAGATTGCAGAGAGTGGAGGATATAGAGATTGTATAGGAGATTGCAGAGAGTGGAGGATATAGAGATTGTATAGGAGATTGCAGAGAGTGGAGGATATAGAGATTGTGTAGGAGATTGCAGAGAGGAGGGATATAGAGATTGTATAGGAGATTGCAGAGAGGAGGGATATAGAGATTGTATAGGAGATTGCAGAGAGGAGGGATGTAGAGATTGTATAGGAGATTGCAGAGTGAAGTGATATAGTGATTTTATAGGAGATTGCAGAGAGGAGGGATATGGAGATTGTATAGGAGATTGCAGAGAGGAGGGATATAGAGGTGGTATAGGAGATTGCAGAGAGTGGAGGGATATAGAGATTGTATAGGAGATTGCAGAGAGTGGAGGATGCAGAGATTGTATAGGAGATTGCAGAGAGTGGAGGATATAGAGATTGTATCGGAGATTGCAGAGAGTGGTGTGATATAGTGATTATATAGGAGATTGCAGAGAGGAGGGATGTAGAAATTGTATAGGAGATTACAGAGTGGAGGGATGTAGACATTGAATAGGACATTGCAGAGTGAAGTGATATAGTGATTGTATAGGAGATTGCAGAGTGATGTGATATAGTGATTGTATAGGAGATTGCAGAGAGGAGGGATGTAGGGATTGTATAGGAGATTACAGAGTGGAGGGATGTAGAGATTGTATAGGAGATTGCAGAGAGGAGGGATGTAGAGATTGTATAGGAGATTGCAGAAAGGAGGGATATAGAGATTGTATATGAGATTGCAGAGAGGAGGGATATAGAGTTTGTATAGGAGATTGCAGAGAGGAGGGATGCAGAGATTGTTTAGGACATTGCAGAGAGTGGAGATATAGAGATTGTATAGGAGATTGCAGAGAGAGGAGTCTGTAGAGTTTGTATAGGAGATTGCAGAGAGGAGGGATATAGAGATTGTATAGGAGATTGCAGAGACTGGAGGGATATAGAGATTGTATAGGAGATTGCAGAGAGTGGAGGATATACAGATTGTATAGCAGATTGCAGAGAGGAGGGATATACAGATTGTATAGGAGATTGCAGAGAGTGGAGGATATAGAAATTGTATAGGAGATTGCAGAGAGTGGAGGGATATAGAGATTGTATAGGAGATTGCAGAGAGGGGGGATGTAGAGATTGTGTAGGAGATTGCAGAGAGGCGGGATATAGAGATTGTAAAGGAGATTGCAGAGAGCAGGCATATAGAGATTGTATAGGAGATTGCATAGAGGAGGGATGCAGAGATTGTATAGGAGATTGCAGAGAGGGGGGATTTAGAGATTGTATCGGAGATTGCAGAGAGGGGGGATGTAGAGATTGTGTAGGAGATTGCAGAGAGGAGATATATAAAGATTGTATAGGAGATTGCAGAGAGGAGGGATATAGAGATTATATAAGAGAATGCAGAGAGTGGAGGATATAGAGATTGTATAGGAGATTGCAGAGAGGAGGGATGTAGAGATTGTATAGGAGATTGCAGAGAGAGTAGGGATATAGAGATTGTATAGGAGATTGCAGGGGGGGGATGCAGAGATTGTATAGGAGATTGCGGAGAGGAGGGATGTAGAGATTGTAAAGGAGATTGCAGAGAGTGGAGCGATATAGAGATTGTACAGGAGATTGCAGAAAGGAGGGATATAGAGATTGTATATGAGATTGCAGAGAGGAGGGATATAGAGTTTGTATAGGAGATTCCAGAGAGGAGGGATGCAGAGAATGTTTAGGACATTGCAGAGAGTGGAGATATAGAGATTGTATAGGAGATTGCAGAGAGTGGAGTATGTAGAGATTGTATAGGAGATTGCAGAGAGGAGGGATATAGAGATTGTATAGGAGATTGCAGAGAGGAGGGATATGGAGATTGTATAGGAGATTGCAGAGAGGAGGGATATAGAGGTGGTATAGGAGATTGCAGAGAGTGGAGGGATATAGAGATTGTATAGGAGATTGCAGAGAGTGGAGGATGTAGAGATTGTATAGGAGATTGCAGAGAGTGGAGGATATAGAGATTGTATCGGAGATTGCAGAGAGTGGTGTGATATAGTGATTATATAGGAGATTGCAGAGAGGAGGGATGTAGAAATTGTATAGGAGATTGCAGAGTGGAGGGATGTAGACATTGAATAGGAAATTGCAGAGTGAAGTGATATAGTGATTGTATAGGAGATTGCAGAGTGATGTGATATAGTGATTGTATAGGAGATTGCAGAGAGGAGGGATGTAGGGATTGTATAGGAGATTACAGAGTGGAGGGATGTAGAGATTGTATAGGAGATTGCAGAGAGGAGGGATGTAGAGATTGTATAGGAGATTGCAGAAAGGAGGGATATAGAGATTGTATATGAGATTGCAGAGAGGAGGGATATAGAGTTTGTATAGGAGATTGCAGAGAGGAGGGATGCAGAGATTGTTTAGGACATTGCAGAGAGTGGAGATATAGAGATTGTATAGGAGATTGCAGAGAGTGGAGTCTGTAGAAATTGTATAGGAGATTGCAGAGAGGAGGGATATAGAGATTGTATAGGAGATTGCAGAGACTGGAGGGATATAGAGATTGTATAGGAGATTGCAGAGAGTGGAGGATATACAGATTGTATAGCAGATTGCAGAGAGGAGGGATATACAGATTGTATAGGAGATTGCAGAGAGTGGAGGATATAGAAATTGTATAGGAGATTGCAGAGAGTGGAGGGATATAGAGATTGTATAGGAGATTGCAGAGAGGGGGGATGTAGAGATTGTGTAGGAGATTGCAGAGAGGCGGGATATAGAGATTGTAAAGGAGATTGCAGAGAGCAGGCATATCGAGATTGTATAGGAGATTGCATAGAGGAGGGATGCAGAGATTGTATAGGAGATTGCAGAGAGGGGGATTTAGAGATTGTATCGCAGATTGCAGAGAGGGGGGATGTAGAGATTGTGTAGGAGATTGCAGAGAGGAGATATATAAAGATTGTATAGGAGATTGCAGAGAGGAGGGATATAGAGATTATATAAGAGAATGCAGAGAGTGGAGGATATAGAGATTGTATAGGAGATTGCAGAGAGGAGGGATGTAGAGATTGTATAGGAGATTGCAGAGAGAGTAGGGATATAGAGATTGTATAGGAGATTGCAGGGGGGGGTTGCAGAGATTGTATAGGAGATTGCGGAGAGGAGGGATGTAGAGATTGTAAAGGAGATTGCAGAGAGTGGAGGGATATAGAGATTGTACAGGAGATTGCAGAAAGGAGGGATATAGAGATTGTATATGAGATTGCAGAGAGGAGGGATATAGAGTTTGTATAGGAGATTGCAGAGAGGAGGGATGCAGAGATTGTTTAGGACATTGCAGAGAGTGGAGATATAGAGATTGTATAGGAGATTGCAGAGAGTGGAGTATGTAGAGATTGTATAGGAGATTGCAGAGAGGAGGGATATAGAGATTGTATAGGAGATTGCAGAGAGGAGTGATATAGAGTTTGTATAGGAGATTGCAGAGAGGAGGGATGCAGAGATTGTTTAGGACATTGCAGAGAGTGGAGATATAGAGATTGTATAGGAGATTGCAGAGAGTGGAGTATGTAGAGATTGTATAGGAGATTGCAGAGAGGAGGGATA